>NC_133390.1:105606688-105909718 GCF_047511655.1 Castor canadensis | reverse complement strand
TAGTTCATAGAAATACTATACTTTTTGTATTTATCTTGTATCCTCTGCAAAACCTTTTTAACTGTAAAACAACAAGAATGTTAATTGTACATTTTTCCATATGGATTCACTTTATTTCCTGTCATTTCCTTATTGCCTGGCTCAAAGTACAATGTTAAGTAGTGAAGTAACAGCAATATTTTCTTTTTTACAACCTTAGTTAAAAACATTTAGTACTTATCATTTAATATGATTTTAGCTGTGGATTTTCTTGACCTGTTCTTTAGCAAGTTACAGAATTTTCTTTTTGTTACTACTTTTTAATACTTTATTTTAAATCATGATGGGGTGTTAGGTTTTGTCACTTTGTACAGCTATTGAGAAACTCACATTCTTGTGTTCCCTTTTTACACTCACATATCTTGCAAATTGCAGATGGAAGCTAACTGTGGTCAGCGGCCTCTATCATGGCCATTAAGGGCCTGCCTTCCATTATGTACTTTTGTTATGTCCTCTTTTTAAGTATAGACTGGACCAAATGACTTACTACTAAGAACTAGAATAGGACATAAAAGAAGAAATGTGGAAGGGAAACAACAAATGAGTAAAAGTATATAGAGAATAAGAAAAAAAAGAGAGATTTGGCAAATGAATGAAGATAGATATTTTTGGAAAAGCTTCCTATCATGTCTTGCAAAGACTACATACAAGGCAAGTATAACCTAGAGGAAGATATGTGTTTTAGAAACTATTTACTCTGTAGGAATATAAATTAATATAATCATGTATCTATTCTTTCACATATAATTTAATTTTTATAGTGCTATTTTCACTGAAATTCAGCAGGCACCTTGAGCAATACAAAAAAAGAAATCAGTGAGAACTTTCCATTTCACTACTTTTATTAGAATGAAGACAAAATGTATATCCAATACAAAGATGATGCTGTCAATAACATAACAAAGATAGATATAACATTCCATGTAAATTTAAACAAGTGACAGTTTAAAGATGAAAGTGTTTCATATAGGCAAATTATTTGCTGATGACATTTGAGTTCAGAGTGATAGAATGTGAACTCTCAAATGTTAGGATCTGGGAATTCTGAGTTATGAGCAGAGGTACCAGGGTAAAAAAAAACTGTGGGTATTAATAACAATCATGTGAATGACTTGAGTGAAATACTTTATAGAGGAAGAGACAAATATAAGAAAAATCATAGGACATGAAAATTTAGTGTTAATTTAACTCGCAAAACTCATTATGAAGTGTTTCTTATGCTTTTTTCCCCTTTGTAGTACTGAGGTTTGAACTCTCAGAATTTCATGTTTTCTAGGTAGGTGATCTGCCACTTAGGTTATTTCATTACTACTTCTTTTGATTTTGTTATTTTTTAAAATAGGGTATCATATTTTTTGGTCAAGACCAGTCTCAGACAATCTCAGGTCACAATGTCACCTATACTTCCCAAGGAGCTGGGTAACAGTCTTGACTCACTTGTGTATTGAGGTGGGGACTGCTTGTGTATTGAGGTGGGGACTTGCTAACTTTTTCCCTGAGCTGGCCTTGAGCTGTGATCCTCCTGATCTGTGCTTTCTGAGTAACTGGAATTAGAGGTGTGAGTCATTAGGACCAGACCCTATATATGCTTCTTTCTTAAAAATCAACACAATGGTTTTAATGTGTTTGTTTCTTGTTGTCCCGTACTGTTCTTGTACATTACTAATATTACTGCCATTCTTTTGATAATCTTTTTAGAATTTATGAATATCATTTTGGTTCCTTCTGAAGATTTTAGTAATGCTTTAGGACCCATTGCTCAAATAATACTTTCTCAGATCTTCTGAAATTTTAGATATTGAGTAAAATATCAATAAATTCCTTTCTATACTAACACAATTTAGTTTGTGGTGGTGATGGTTTTACAACTCTGAATGTATTAAAAACACATTGAATTGTATACTTTAAGTGATTGAATTATATCTTAATAGAACTAAAAATTAGCAAAAGAAGTGTGTATTTATGTATTCAAGAAGAATGATAGGAAAACAGTGACAAGATGACAGATGAATATGTTTGGAGGCCACTCCAGGGGTTCTTGTCTTTGCTGGGCATAGGAATAACCTCACAAGGTACAAAGAGTGCACACACAAGTAGATTCTTTAGGGACAGAAAAGGCTGCAGTTAAATTAAGGCAGCAGAGCCCAGAAGCCAGTAGCTCCCTGCAGTAATAGCAAGGGAGCTCTGTTATCTTTGATCAGAAGCAGGAGATGAAGTTTTCCTTTCCACTATCTATGTGGCCAGCACCTATCAGCAACTTAGCAGTGGCAACATCCTGCTTTCTACCATGGAACTCTTTTCTGGGGCCCACTTGTGAAACAAGTTGTGAAGTAGCCCAACTGGTTTTGGGAAATACAACAACAAAACTGCCCCCTGGGCTATGTCCTTTGTTCTTATGCTGCTGAGACCCAACAAGTAGATGCTTTCTTCACAAGGCTACATGAATGTGTATACTGATAACAAAGAAGACAATATAGACCCAAGAGCTAAAGAGAAGAAAGCACATGAGAAACATAGAAGAGTAATTGGATATCTGAAAAATATGGCAAATCAAAAAGACAATACAGAAACAGTTTGCAATAACCTTCCCTGCCACCCTTGTGTGGAAAGGAAGACAAAACTGCTAATCCTACCTAAATGCCTGAATGAATTCTCCTAAGCAACACACATATACTTCCCTGGCAAGAGAACTCAGATATATGAAGCTCCTTGCAGGCAGGTCAGCTTGGAAACTGAGCACATTATCCTTGTAGAAACCTAGAACATCTCCACCCAGGAAGCACCAAGAGGTCAGTAACTCCATGCACCCTGACACAAAAGTCCCATTGAATAAGGTCAATTTAAAAAACAAAACACCCAGCCCCTGTTGACACAGAACTCCAGTTAAACCAGCTGCTTACAACAAGCAACAAACTTCTAACTGATCAAATCTGTAATTTAAAAGGTCACGGCCTGGGTGCTCTAGGTCTCTGAACCAATCTCCAAACCACAGTGTCTGCTTGGAAGTCCACCACCAGAGGCAGACATGGAAAGGAGGAAGTTTGAACTTGGGCCAAATAGGAAAAGCAGTGAAAGACACAGAGGTCAGTAGACCTGCTCTCTCAAGCTACCTGCCTTTACTTCATAGAAGGAGTGGCCTCACCAATTCTAGCTCTTTGGATTTCAACAGGATAACTCATCATCTCATGCCCCATCTTTGGAGTCTGCCCAAGCCCAAAACAACTCAGAGGACCCTTTAAGAAGATTGATGAGTCCCTCCCTGAGCCCCCAACTAGAAGCACAGCTCTGTCTTTCTGTAATGCTTCCCACAACAACCAGAGCAAGAAGAACCAATGGAAAAACATTCCTCTCTATGACAAGAGGTATGGAGGGTTTCTTTTTGTTCATTTGTTTGTTTCTTGTTCTGTTTATTTGTTGTTGCTATTGTTGGCTTGTTTTGGTTCCTTTCATTCAGTATGTTCACGTTTGGCTGATTTTTTCTTTCCTTCTCTATTTCCTAGTTATTAATATTTATAGCTCTCTCATACTACTGTCTCCTACACCTCCCTCCCCAGTTTCCCATCATCCCTTTCTCCCCACTGCCCCACACACCACCCCCATAATACTTAATTTCTAATCCTTATACCCTTAAACCAGTGGTAGTTTCCCAGATTATTCCCCTAGAAATCTGAACTTTCCTCACATAAAAACCTGCTGGGGAGAAAGATTAGGGTTTTGATTGTCCCTTTCCTGTTCAAATACTTGATTTATTGTTGAATTTTTAACCTTGCTACTATAGTAGATTCTCCACTCACCCATGTAAGTGAAAGGAATATTAGACCAACAGATGTGCAAAACACAACATAGAAATTTATATACAAAAATACAAGGCAATGTTTCAACTCTGAACTCCCACCACAACAACTCAACATCTGAATCCAAAACTAGTGAATTGTCTGAAATGTCACAGAGAAAATTCTGAAACTTACTGCTTAAAATGAGCAAAGATCTTAAAGAGAACTCAAATAAACAGATAAGTGAAGTTAGGAAATTAATCCAAGACCTAGACAAGAAAGCTAGCATCATGAAAGAAAATTCAGCAAGGAAATGAAAATTATGAAAAATAGTCAAGTTGGAATTTTAAAAATGAAAACCTCAATAAATCAAATACAAACCACAATAGATGGTACTATCAGCAGACAAGATCAAACAAAGGAAAGAATACCAAAGATGGAGGAAAATTCTGAGGAAATAATGGATGCAAGCAATTGTAAAGAAAGAAAAGAATACACATGAACATAGCATAAAGAAACTCTGGGACACAATAAAAAAAACCTAGACTAAGGATTCATCGTGTCTAAGAAGGATCTGAAATATAAACCAAAGAAATGGTAAACTTACTCAATGAAATCATAGTAGAAAATTTCCCAAATCTATGTAATGATATAGACACCCATGTATAAGAGGCATTTTGAACTTCAAATAGACATGATCAGAAAAGAATAACCCACAACACATCATAATTAAAGTGCCAAATCTGCAGAAAAAAGAAAGGATACTGAAAGCTTCAAGAGAAAAATGCCAATTCACAAAGGTAAAAAGATAAGAATCACCTCAGACTACTCAGCACAAACTATAAAGCGAAGACAATATGGAGCAATACAATTCAAGCTCTGAGTAAAAGTAACTGCCAACCAAGAATACTCTATGCAGCAAAGCTGTCCTTCAACCTTCAGGGAGAAATAAAGACCTTCCAAGAGAAGGATATGCTAAAGTTTATGTCCACTAAGCCAGCATTACAAAAGATATTCAAAGTAATAATTACATGGAGGAGAAGAAAAACAATCACAATATGAGAGGCCAGGAGAGAATAAAACTCAAGGGGAATTGATGAACTTAAAAAAGCAAAATCAACCCAGAAAACTAGCAAAACCCAAAGCTGAATGAAGCCAAAAGTAAAGAACAATCAACAGAAGGGAGACTCAATCTGGAAAAAAAGTAGTAGAAACACAGCAATCAGTAACATCTCCTAATCATAACCATAAATGTAAAATGACTTAATTCTCCAATCAAATGACACAGGTTGTCAGATTGGGTCAGAAAGTAAGATCCAACAGTATGTTGTCTATAAGAAACACACCTCACAGCCAAAAACACACATGAAGTAAAAAGATTTACCAGGCATGGAAACTGAGAGTAAGCAGGAGTAGCTATTCCAATACCAGAAAAAGTTGATTTTACACAAAAGCCAGTCAGAAGACAAAAAGAAAGTCACTACATACTAATAAAGGGAACAATCCAGTAAGAAGATATAACAAGTCTAAATATATATCCAATGAACATCAGAGTCCCCACATTAATAAAACAAACACCTCTGAGCTTAAAGGAATGGACAGATAGGAACAGATACGATAATTGTGGGAGATCTCAACAGCCCACTCTCTTCAATAGAAAGAATAGTCAGACAGAAAATCTATAAGGATATCCTAGAACTAAACAATACCACGCATAAAATGGACATAACAGATATTTATGTAGTGTTTCTTCCCACAACAGCAGATTGTATATTTTTCTCAGTAGTTCATGGAACTTTCTTCAAAATAGACAACATTTTAAGTGTTAATGCAAACCTCAACAAATAAAAAAATTGAAAATAATCTATATCCTGTCAGACCATAATTGAATAAAAGTAGAAATCATTAACAAGTAAAACCACAAAACCATTCAAATTCCTGGAGACTGAACCATACACTGTTGAAGAATCAATGGGTCATTGAGGAAAGTAGAACAGAAACTAAGAAATTCCTAGATTCAACTTACAGAATCTGTGGGACACCACTAAGGCAGTCATAAGGGGGGGTGCAGTTTATAGCCATGAATGTCCACATAAAAAATAGTTTGATGATGCATTTCAAATTCTTAGAAAAACAAGAGCAAACCAACCCAAAAAGCAATAAATGGAAAGACATTATAAAAATTAGGGCAGAAATCAATGAAGAGGAAAAACAAAGGAGCTTGAAAAACTTCTAGGCAAACTAACTAAAAGAAGAAAGGAGAAGAACCAAATTAACAAAATCAGAAATGGAAAAGGCAGTATTACAACAGACACCAGTGAAATTCAGAAGATCATAAGGAAATACTTTAAAAACCTATACACCAGCAAACTGGAAATTGAAGAAGAAATAGATGAATTATTTGACACATATGACTCACTAAAATTGAACCAAGAGGTCATTAAAAATGTAAACAGATCTTTAACAAGCAATAAGATTGAGACTGTTACAAAGAAACTCCCAACAAAGAAAAGATCAGATTCTGATGGATTCACTGATGAATTCTACCAGACCTTTAAAGGAAAACTAACTACAATCTCCTCAAATTATTCCATAAAGTACAAAAGGAAGGAATACTACCAAACACATTATATGTAGCCAACATTACTCTAATATAAAAGCCAGGTAAAGATGAGTCAAAAAAGAAAGTAATAGGACAATATCACTCATGAACATCAATGTAAAAATCCTCAATTAAAAATTCATATAGCATAATCAAGTAAGTTTCATTCCAGGGATGCAAGGAGAGTACAACCTATGGCATTCAATAAACATAATACAACATGTAAACAGAATCAAGCACACAAACCACATCTTTATATCAACAGATACAGTAAAAGTCTTCAAAAAATTCAACAATGTCTAATAATAAAATCTCTGAAAACTAGAAATAAAAGGCCAATACTTCAACATTATAAAGGCTATATATGACAAACTTAGAGCTGTCATCATACTAAATGAGAAAAAATGAACCATTTCCTCTAAAATCAGGAATGAGGCAAGGGTTCTACTCTCTCCAGGCTTATTTGACATAGTGTTACAATTCCTAGACAGAGCAATATGACAGAGGAAGAAATTCAAGGATTACAAATAAGGAAGTTAGAAGTCAAATTGCCCCTATTTACAGACAATATGATCCTATACCTAAAAGACCCAAAAAACTAAACAAAAAATCTTCAATCTCATAAACATATTCAGCAAAGTAGAAGAATACAAAATCAATACTAAAAAAAATCAGCATTTATATACACAAATAATGAACAGACTAAGAAAGAAATCAGGAAAACAATTCCATTCACAATGGCACCAAAAAAAAAAAATACCTGACTGAATTATATAATGAAAATTACAAGTCACTAAAGAAGTCAATGAAGATATCAGCAGATAGAAGTATACAGCATGCTCAAGGATCAGCAGAATCAATATTGTGAAAATGATTAGACTATAGAAAGCAATCTATATGTTTAATGAAATCCCTATCATATTTATAATATCATTCTTCATGAAGATAGAAATGTCAATCTTAAAGTTCATGTGGAAGCACAAAAGACCTCAAATAGGCAAAAAAACAACACTGGAGGTATCACAATGCCTGACTTCAAACTGTAGTACAGAGCCATAGTAATAAAAGCAGCATGAGACTGGTGCAAAAGCAGACGTGAAGATCAGTGGAATCAAACAGAAGACCATCACAGCTTACAGTCATTTAATTTTTGGTAAAGGAGACCAAAATATGCATTGGAGGAAAGATAACCTTTTCTGTGAGATTAAAATGAATTAATTTAATACAAAATTAATATTTACTGAACATTTTGGAGATCAACTGAAATTTATTTCAAAATACTTTTGTGTGTCTTTTATATAAATGAAGTTTATAGCATTCTCCAATAGCATAAAATTTGAGCATGAATTAAGCCTGTTTCAGCCTCATCTTGTTTTCCACTGAGTATTTTATTATACATTTATAAGATAGAATTCATGAAGTATTATTATAAAATAAATAAATGTAAGAAGAGACTACTACAACAATGATTTTTAAATGTGTTGCTTATTTTTCTATGCAGTGATCTTAGGAAAAGATCCATTTATTTCACAAGTATGGTACGTTATACAAACCATTTCTTTAGGTGTACCATTTATAGGGAGAAGACATTATTCATTCAGAAACAATAGTTCGTAGTTTAAAAGCAATAAAATTATACTCCTTTTGGTAAAACTCCAGATAATTCTATTAGAATCAGTTTCAAAAAATTGCTAAAACTTTTGGATGAGTTTTTAAAGTGTTCTTGAATGAGTTGATACCCTCAAAAAGACACTAATTAGTGCATACTTTGTTTAAAAATCTAGTCTATTTCATTTTTATTTAGGCTTTGTGCTTTCTTTATTGTTCTCACAATGAATTGTGTTTCTTTCCAAAAGAAATTTTCACTGGTAACAACAGATTGTCAACGAAAGGAATGGAATCAGTTCCACTCTCACTGTGATGTCTGAGTCAAATATGCCACCTTCTTTTTTTCTTTTTAGCAGATTTTTTTTTATTGTTGCACTGGCTGGGGGTACTTTGTGTCATTTACAAATGTTCTTAAATATATAAAATACATCATACTTGAATTTACCCCCATTGTTCTCCTCTATCCCTCTTTCCCCCTAATCCTGGAACAGTTTAAACAAGTATCATTTTTCCATTTACATACATGTGTACACAGTATTTGTACCATATTCACTCTCCCATGTCCTTTCTCCACTTCTTTCTCCATCCCACTGGTACCAGTCCCCCCAGACAGGACCTGTTCTTCCTTCCTGTTCTCTGATTTTGTAAATGAAAAAAAGACATTTTTGTTTGTTTAAGATAGCTACACAGGGAGTTTTCTAGTGACATTTCCATGTATATATGTTTTATGACATAAATTGGCTCATCTCCTCTATTTTCTTTTTACTACCTTAGTCCCCTTCTTGTGGTGGCTTCAACAGATTTAAAAATTCCATACTCCTTCTTGTATTGAGAGTACATCAACCATATTAACCTTCTTAACTTCCTTCTTTTACACTCCCCCTCTTGTATGTAACCTCACCTTAGCATGACCTGCTTTTCATAATATCGTTGTAATTGTGTTAGGTTTATATTCTATAGATGAGAAAAAAACATGCGCCTTTTGGCCTTCTGAGCCTGGCTAACTTCACTTAAGATGGTGTTTTCCAGTTTCATCCATTTACCTGTGAATGACAAAATTTCTTCTTCTTTGTGGCTGAATACAATTCCATTGTTTACAATATCACATGTCCTTAATCAGTTAATCAGTAGTGAGGCATCCTGTGGTTTCCGTAGTTTATCAAATGTGATAATGCTGCAGTGAACATGGATGTGCAGGTGAACTGTCTGTCACTAGATGCCCTCCTGTACGTCATGCAGGAAAACTTCTACAAAGAGTCAATTCACCCTGGGCAGTAACAGGGGTATCTTGGTGATGTTGGAATAGCCAGCAGAAATTTTGTTTGGTACTAATAAAAGTTTCCTTGTATGTACTAAAAATGTTCAACTGAAAATGATTGAATAGTCAGCATATTTCCCTACTTAGGAAAAAACATTTTCTCTCTCAGTGTATTATCAGTCTTTCCTGCTTGCAGATGTTTATTTCAAATGAAGACATTTATACAAATAGAAACTGTCATTCATGGCACGATACAAACACATCTGCTATGACTGTCACATTTATTCTACACACAGATCCACCAACTCCTACACTGTTGCCTACTTGCAGATCAGGTTCAGATCTTGATTTTCGTCAAATTTGGATCCTAGTTTTCAACTGTTGGGTGTGTTTTCATCATTTCTGAAATAATTTAAAGTGAGCCTTATGCACAAGGTAACTAAGAGAGGCAAGTTAAAATGCATGTATAGTTAGTACACTTGACATGCTGTATCTCCTCCATGGTTATTTATGGCTGATGTTTTACCATGATCTGGGAATGAGCAGAAGATCCTGTGCATTGAGATGCTCCTTTCAACTGCAATAGCACACCAACAGCAGGACCATAAAAGAGAGCAAAAGCATACAAAAAGAGCAAAACTAGGGTGGAAATTGAAATTACAGCTTTTATTAGTGAACATTAAGTGAACTTTAAAAAATATGGATTGTGGTAAATGTATTGAAATCAGTTTTATTATGATTTTTTAATTCATTTATTCATATGTGCAGTGACTTGAAGTTCAAATAAAATTATTTAAACTGGGTAAGAATAAGTCTGTTGCTTCAATGTGCAGTGATTTTATTTCACTTCAAAAATATTACAATTTCTTCCTACCAGCTTTATTTCCTTTTGAAAGGAACACATACTTTGGGAACAGAATTAAGTTAAAATGGCATAACCAAAGATCAAAAGTGGAAAATTCCCCAAAACAAAAAAAGTTACACAAACCAGACTCAATTTCTTTCTTTCCTTGTTTTAACAGAAGAGAAATGGATTACAGATCAGCTTCTTTACCCCTTTCTTCTCAGTGAATCAAAATGTAAGAATTTAGGCAGTGGCTCACACCTGTAATTCTAAGCTCCTAAGAAGACAGACATCAGGAGGATCATGATTTGAGGCCAGTTGGTGCAAAAAGTTAATGATATCCCATCTCAATGAACAAACTGAGTGTGGTGGTACTTGCCTGTCACCACAGCTGCACAGGAAGCATAGGTACTTGATTCATGGCCTGGGGCCTATCCCAACCCAGGCAAAAAGCAAGACACTACCTGAAAAACAACTAAAGCAAACAGTATTCCAAATGTGGCTTAAGTGGGAGCTATGTACCTAGCAAAGAGAGGACGCTGAGTTCAAATCTTAGTACCAAACAAAAAGAAGAATTAAAGAAATGCTTTAACATAGATAATATGAATTCATATTTATGTGAAAATTATGTAACTATAAGAATAAGTGAAGAAAATGGATAATTTTTCCTAGAAGTAAAAAGTTATTAATTGCTATGCAAGAAAATATTCTATTTACCTAAAGAAAACATAAAATCCTATCATTTATGATAACATGGGTGGAACTGAAGGGCATTATGGTAAGCAAAAACAGCACTTATGTGGAAATAGAAAACAATATAAGTTAAAAGAACAATAACAATTATAACACCTAGGAAGAGTAGGGAAAAGAGGATGGCACTTGTCAAGTAGTACAATCTTATAGTCAGATAAGTGGAGTAAGTTCTGGTATTCTATGGCATCACAGGGATGAAATAGTTAAGAATAGATCATTTTATACCTCAAAATAGTAATGAGGAATTTGAATGTACTTGCAATAAAGAAAAAAGTTTAAAGTGATGGATGTGCTAATTATCATAAATTGATCACTACCAATGCAAACATGAATCAGAACAACACATTGCAACTCACAAATATGTACAAATATTGGCAATAAAAACAAAATTTATTTAAAAAATGAAAGCAGTATAAACCAACATACTGAGCCTCTTATATTTTGACACATTATTATTTTGTCATATCTGCATTACATATTTAACTGACATTAAATTTTCACGGGCAGTAACCATCCTTAAACCTCAGCATTAAAAAGACTATTCTCAAAACCCATCTTACATTGGCAGAAAAATGTTCTGTGATATTAATTTTTGTCACTAAAATACCTAATGATTAATTCATGCTCCTCTATGAGCATTTATTTCTTTATAAGGAAATACATATTCCATTGTTTGAGATGAATATATCTTTGCTAATTGATTCAGTCACTTATTGATTCACAGGTAAGTCACCTCTGATTTTAAACAATTTTGAATAGTAGCATAATAGACATTGACATCTTTATCAAAGTCTTATTACACATACAGGAAATTTCAGTATGAAATTTCTCCTCTAACTTATAACTAGATACTTAAATTCTAGTTTTACTGTCTAATCCAGTTGCAATTTAAATTTTCTCTTTCAAGAATAGAGCATTTTTTGTTCTCATTTCTTTCAACCTTGACAAAACTGTGCATTGGGGACCACATCTGTAATTGAAGGTTGAGGCAGGAAGAGCATGAGTTTAAGGCCAGCCTGGGCTACATAGCAAGACTCTGTCTCAAAAGAACAAAATATGCCCAAGACTTGTAGTAGTCAGACTTAGATTTTGACCATTATGTATTGAAAATTATTTCTCATTACTCTTTTACTGTAACTTGTAGATAATGTGATTATATTTTAGTATACAAGCTTCATAGCTTCATGTGTATACAATCAGCCTACATTTTTGTACAGCTAGCATACAGTTAGTGTATAGACTGTAATTATGAATCCTTACCATGTTCTAGATTGTGAGATTTTTTCCCATCATTTTGATACAAAGATTTCTCACTTTTAAAACTAAATTTCTCATTATTACCCTTTATTATTTATAAATTTACTTAAAAATTATTCTATACAGTATTCAATATTGTTTAAAATATATTTCTGATCATATGCTGTATTAATTACTTCATGGGTCTTATTAAATTTTCTATTGTAAATTTTAAATTTCACTTTTCCAGTGGTTGAAACACTTGTTTCTGTGAGTTGATCATGTATTTAGGGATCATCCTTATTTATATTAAAATTCTTGTTTTTCTGTTAATGTTTCTTGATTTTGATGAAGATTGTAATTTATCTGTGAATAACAATTTAATTTCTTTCTTTTCTTTTACCTCATTTCTTTTACTTGTTTTCTAATGCTTCAGGTAAACACTTGATAATAATTTCCAAAGCAGAGAGGACTTTTTTATATTTCTACTATCCTAACAACCATTTTAATTGCCATTAAGTAGGATATGTTTTATACAGTTTGGTAGATTCTTTCATGTGGTTTATGTTGTCCCTTCATGCTCCTTCACAGAAATCTCTGCTATACATAATTGTCGAATTTTATCAAGAATATCTTATGGATCATTCTTGATTATTTCCATTAGATTTTTAATTGGCACAATGTTAAAATTCACTTCAATTTGCCAAGAGTGAATCAAATAAGTTGATTTCTTGAGGTTGAGTCAATTTTGCAGTTTTGATTTACATGCATTTGTTAATGAGCCATTTTTTAAATTTAAGGAGTTAGTTTGATAACGTTTGTGTTATTTAATCTATATTTTCAGTGAGATTTTTAAAATATTATTTTTCTTACTGTCCATTGAGTTTTAGTCATATGAACATATGTGCCTTATAACATTTTTTGAGGAATAAAATAATCTCTATTGCTTTATTCTTGACAACAGTTTGTCACTCGTGTAGATTGTCTCTATAACCTTCCCTTCATGTTCCATAAGGTTTTCTTGAGTGCTAACTGAGGTGGTACTTACCTGGTTTGTTTATTTTGGTCTTTTGGTGGGGGTCAGTAATTACTTGATTTTGACTTCTTGAATTTCAAAATGATTTTTTTCTATACCCTTCCAAAATATATGTCAGTGTCTGTTTAATTGATTTAAGCTAGATGTAGTTCCACAGAATGTATTATATTAAAATTTGGGCACCAAACTCAGAAAATCTAGTTGAGATAAATCTATTTCCAACACTTACTTGAGATATGACTGTAGATAATGCACCAAGGATGCTGATGTTACTTCTCATCATTTCTCATCCATTTTTCATAATGATGAAAATTATGTCATCCTTATAAAGAATGTGGTTGGGATTAAACAACATAATTTTAGCAAATTACTTGGTCCCCTGTCTGTATCCCAATTTTATTATTTTCAGGTCTTTCTCTGTCCTGGTAATATATGGTTCTGCATATAATTCTTATAAATAAGCCTATTTGTATGGAAGAAATAATGAAAATATAATGCAAGTATAATTTCCTGTACCTTTATCCCAGGAACAAAGTTCTATAGATTCGTACTAAGGAATCCCCATAACTCCATGTTTAATTATAATCAATTAGCTACAAAGCTTTGGTGGTAGGTGACAAGTTGTAGATAAGTTCTGGTTCTAACTCTCTAGCCTAATGTTTTCAGCATTACTTAGAGCAGACTTGCCACCTATTGCAGAACCTCTCAGTTCACCTCCTATTTGATGACTAGTGATATCGGGTTCTCAATCACGTGGAAGAAAACTTTCACATTTATGGTCTGATGCATTTTTGTATGTAGACACTATGTCAGTCCTATAATTGCAGTTATCCAGTTTTGGATCCAGAACTGTATTGTATTTTGAAACCAACTGTCTCCTTACTAAGGCTTTGACTTAGTAAGATCAGTAAGGCTGATCTGTTTCTCAGTCAAACTGAAATCTACATTCCTATGTCATCTTTACCCATCCTGGATCAACTTTCCCTATTACAAAATTGTACTTCTGTCCTCGGTCATTTTGATTTTCTTCCCATTCTTGCTCTACAATATCTTGCATGAATAAAAGTCTCCATGATATTTCATTTACATAAAGGAATTCATTGTTGTTCATTTCCAATTTAGTAGTTGGGAACTTGAAAATTACAGTTTAAAATGTGTAATGGCTTCCACATGATACTCAGGCAGAGATGACTATGGCACTGAAATGGAGCTGGACAGGGAGCCATGTTCCATTGGGATTATTCTAAATAGCATGAGAGTTTTATCCGTAAACTAACTTCCGAAGCATTGGAAACCAGGTTAAGTAAATTCTGGCGAAGTTTATGTAGTTGTTGAAAGCAGTTTTCCGAGTTAAACCCATCTGTGTTCTATTCACCACTCCATAACTTCTGCTAATTATTTCGCTGAGTTTCACCCCTCTCCCCTTAAAAAGAAGCAATGATAGGATTTATTCCAATTATTGTTGTAAGAATTTTAAATTAGATATTCTTATAATGTGTTTGACTAGGTAACTGGTACACGTCAAGCACTCAATAAGCAGAGACTGTCAATGTAGTCTTATTATTATACTCATATGTTCAGGTAATGAAGGAATACATACAAGGATTAGTTAAGCATGTGAGGGCATGTTTACCATTCCATGTTTACTAGTCCTCTGAGCTAAATAATATGGTTTCTTTTATAACTGGCTTAAATAGCTATATTTCATTGAATAGATAAGAAAAATCTCTGATATCTTATATAAGAAAAAGGTATCATAACTATAACTTGTAGAATAACTTAAAACATTTAACTTACAGTGGTCTAAGATGTCTTTACCTTATAATAAGACAGCCACATTTTGGACATAATTCTCTGTTTGAGACAGTAGAGTACTCTAAAATGTTCAATGATTAAGTATAATTTGAAGAGATTCCAGGAGAATAATAAAGTTTATAAGTAAATAAACCAATAAGTAAAGAAATGTTAACATGAAATACAAAAGAAAAAAGAAAAACTGAACCATATAATATTTCTAAGTATTGGATAGATAATAACAAGCAATTTTCTTTGATATTTAGGATGAAAGAAGAGAAAGGGAGTAAACTGTGGCATGGAAGGTACAAGCTAGATATAACGAAATATTTTCTAACTTTTCATGCTGTTAAACATTAACATGGGTCACCCAAGAAAGTGCTTTGCTAAGGAAGAGATTTTTATCTTTTAGCTAGTTAAATGTACTCTTGCCTGAAGGCCAGAAAATGGACTTGACAGCCTCTCAGGGCCTCATGCAGCCCTGTGATTCTTTGAATAAATATTTGAGTAAATGTTAGTATATAGCTCACAGTGGAAAGGTTTTTTGCTTTCGGGATGGATTATCAGTCATATTTTAGCATCGTATCCACAAATTCACTTTTATGGCTCTCCCCTGAAGAGATAGTTATGTCCTCTTACAAGTGAGTTTCCTATAGAGACTTTAAACACAAACTCTGTTCCATGTTGCCTTTATCAGGAGTTGACACTGAGCTCTATGGGCATCAAAGTTTTTAAATGAATATACTTCAAGAGCACTGAGGATGGAAAATTAAATGGTTTATATGCCCATATAGCCTCTAGACTTTAGGAAAAAGAAAAGTACCCGTGCATTCCTAAGGAATATATTTTTGCTATTCTCTAAACATTATGAAATAAAGTAAAATAAAATGAAATGTTCTGAAATATAGATTTCCTTCCAGAAGAGGGAAATACTAACATGGAATGCAAGAGGAAAGGAAAAACCCCATGTATTAGGTTGGAATTGGAAATCAACATGTTGTTTACATAGGTATCTATATAATACCATTGTATGTATATAGTTCTTAACTATGCCCACCGAAATTGCCTAATGTCAACAAAACACTGGTAGCATCAAGACAAAGAGTTTCTTATTGAAAATAATTATGCCAGTACAGACACAGAGAAGATGTGAGATGACTGTGAAATATCTCTCATCCAAATGTCAGAATGCACAGAAGCCTAGTATAGAGTTATCATCACTGAACACCACTTCTTAATATTCCTGATTCCAGAAAGTCTTCTGAGAGAGATCTTGCTTGAATTATTCCTTTTTCTGAACCCCAGTAGAATGGCATTTTAAATAGTGTAAATATTGACTTTTCTTATATTAGATTGATAAATGTATGTCTTCCTAATTCAAACAATAATGTCTAGGAGAAACCTAATTTTATATATTTTTATCATATTTGCAGTATATACAATAATTTGCAGCTAGAGTAGTTGTTATTAATCAAAATGACTGTAGTTGAAATAAGGAAAAGTTGCTTGAAGCCTCCAGCATTCTAAATAAACTAAGTTATAGAACATTGAGGAAAATCTACAAACTATTACTTAAATTTTGAATTTAAAAAAAAAGAGCCAGAAGTTAACACATGTGTTTCTTAGTATTTTTTCTTTTAAAAAGTATGTGATCGTCAAGAGATTTATGTTGGAATTTTGAGTGTATATATAGAGAGCATGGACATAGTAATGCACTGTGGCAATATGAAGAAAATATTCAAGTATAAAATTATATCAAATAAATATAACAATTCCCACATTGGTTTTAGGAGCAGACATTTTTCCAAATTCATTCCATTCATTTTCAAGATCTGCCATAATAAAACACCACAGTCAGGTAAATATTTTTTCACACTTAGGGAAGCTGAACATACATGTATAGGCAGGTTTATTCTCAGATCTCTCTTCTTAACTGAAAACGACTATCTTCTTCTACCATCTTCATATGGTTTTTGCTTGATATGCATTTTTGTCCTAATCACCTTTTCTTAGAAGAAAAGCAGTTAACATTTGATTAGAGTGCACACAAATTACCTTTTATAACCTTAATTACCTCTTAAAAAAACTGCCTCAAACGCATTCAAATAAACATGAATTTTAGGAGTACAAAAGTTACCCCAAAGCATGCATTCCTTTTTTTCTTTTTCATTTTTCTGCTTTTTTTCATTACAGGTCTATATCATACATTAATTGTACAAATGAGTTTCATTGTGTCATTTTTCAGTATTTCATTGTAATATTTCCACATGTGCACACATTGTACTTTGATGAAGTTCACTTCCTTTATTACTCTTTTTCTCCCTGTCTTTTTTAACAGTTTAAGTGGGTTTTTGTGCAATTTTCATACATACATGTTATGTACTTTGGTCATATTTGCTTCTCCAAAAACCTTGTCTTTATACCTTCTCCACTCCCACTGTATTTCCCCTTCCAACAGTCCTCCTTTTATATTCATACAAGTTTATTTTTTAGGTCTAGATTCTACATATGAAAGAAAGCATGTGATATTTGTCTTTGTGTGCCTGGTTTATTTCTCTCAAGTTGATTGTCTCTAGTTCCATCCATTTTCTTACAAAGAACATAATTTCATTCTTCTCAACTCATGCATTCTTGTCTCTGATTTCAACCATGGAAATGTATAATAAATATACATTAAATAAATTATAACTTTAGGGTTAGAAAACTCAATAAGGAGATATAAGTCTGTTTGTGATTTCAATTAGCAAAGAAAAATCACTTCCACAAATTCTTACTGGGTCACCTATGCCTGTCAAAAGTTTTCTTCCCATTGGACAGGGATTTAAAGTATAAATACACCCTACACTCTGCAACAGACAGATGGAAAATCAACAAGAAAACATTGAGATTAAACTGCACTTAGACTAAATGGATTTAACAGGTGTATGCAGGACATTTTACCAAACCAACAGATTGCACATCTTTCTCAAGTGCACATGGGACATACTTTAAGATAGATGTATGTGAGGCAGTAAAACATGATTTAACACATTTAAGAGGTTCAAAAATCATATGAAGTATCATTTCTAACCTCATTAGTATGAAACTAGAAAACACTAACAGAATGAATTTTAGAAAAATCACAAACACTTGGGCATTAAACAGTGTGCTTCTAAACAACCAGTAGGTCAACATGAAAATAAAAGAGAGATTAAAATCGATTTTGAGAATATGAAAGAACATATCAAAACTTATTGGGTGCAGAAAAATCAAGTCTTGGAGGAAGTAAATGGCTACATTATAAAAGGAGAAAGATCTCAAAAATAAGTTAAAATTCTGTGAAGAAACTTGTAAAAGAACAAACTAATCCAAATATCAATTAGATGGAAATACATAAAGATATATGCAGAAATAAATTAAACAGATAATAGATAATGAAAAGATCACTTAAAGTAAGAGTAGAATATTTGAAAAGATAAGTAAAATTGATAGCCTTTAGCCATACTAGGAAAAAAAGTGAGAAGAAATAGAGAATTTGAACAGACAGTAATGAGTATGGGGAGAGAGAGTCTGTATCAAATCACTCTCATCAAAAAGAGCTTCGAGCCAGATGGTTTCATAATAAATTTTACCAACTAGTTCAGGAAGAAACAATATCAGTTCTTTTGAAACGCTTCCAAAATATTTAAAAGGAGGGAATACTTACAAATTTATTATAGGAAGCCATTGTTAAACATGAAGTACATGATCTTAAATGAAGTTTAGCCAGGCACAGAAAGCCAAAGACCACATGTTTTCTTTCATATGTGTAATATAGACCTAATACATACACAGCAATATTATGAAAAACAGTCCATGCAAAGAGGAGGTCACATACAAAAGGTGCAGGGTAAAAGAAGGAAGTTAAGGTCAGTATGGTTGATACATTTTCTATACAAGAAAGAATATTGAATTTTTAAACCTGTTCAAATTACCATAAGAAAGAGACTAAGGTAGAAAGGAGAAAAATAGAGAGTATGAACCAATTCAGGTTATAATACATTAATACATGGAAATGTTACAGTGAAACTCCTTATAGCTATCTTAAACAAACAAAAATGTCATTTTTTCTCAAAAACAGAGACCAGGAGGGCAAAACACATCCTGACTGAGTTGTATGCACCAGTGGAAGAGGGGAGGATATAAGGAAAGGGTGTAGGAGAGTGAATATGGTGAAAATATTCTGTACACATGTATTTAAATGGAAAAATTAGACTTGTTGAAACTATTTAAGGAATAGGGGAGGAGGAGTGAAAGAGAATGATGGAAGGGATAAATTCAAGTAAGATATATTATAAGAAATTTTGTAAAAGTCACAGTGTACCCCCAGTACAATAATAAAAATAAAATTTTAAAAAAGTCTACTTAATATCTGACAAACTGAGATGATTATAAACTAAGAGTTACTAAATTATAAAGGAATTTCTAAAATCATACAATTTATTTTTCATGGCGAGAGGGATGGAAAATAATTGATACTTCCCTTTTGTACAGCCTACTACTTTCTATCAATTTTTAATTTGAGTTTCTCTTTATGTAAAAATATAAAGACATAAAACTATATATATTAATCTGGTACCATGTTAGTTTTCATGCATGTATGCAGCATATAATGAGGTTAAATATATCTTTTTTGAATAAATTTATCCATATTTTATGGTGAAAACATTCAAAGTACTTTCTTCTGCTCTTTGAGATGCACAGCACAGAATCACAAGTCTCTATACCGTTCAATAGCACTCCAGAATTTCTTGCTCTTACCTAATTGCTGCTTACTACCCATTGATAAAACTTTCCTCCCCTATCTCCTCCTACCCTATTCTGCTCAGACTTTCAAGAGAACCAGCCTATTTTCAACTTCCATGAGATGAAGATTTTTATATTCCACATATGAGTGAGACCATGTGATACTTGTCGTTCTGTGGATGACTCATTTCACTTGACATTATTATCTCAGTTTCATTCATGCTGTTGTAAATGACAGCATTTCATTCCCTTTAACACTGAATACTATTCTACAGTGTATATCTACCACCAGTTTCTTTATTCATTGATTAGTTAATGGGCACTTAGATTGTTTTATCTTCTTGACTTTTCTGAATAGTGCTGCAATAAATATGGAGTGCACATGTCCCTTTGACAGACTAATTTCACTTTCTTCAGATTTATACTCAGTGTTGGGATCACTGGAAAATATGTATTTATATATTTAATTTTATAAGAAGCTCCCATGTTGTCCGTAATGGTTGTGCTAATTTGCATCCCTATCATCTGTAAGAAAGGCTTTCCTCTACACCATTACTGGCACTTTTTTTTTGTCTTTTTTCATTATGAGCTGTCTTGATGGAGTGAGTAGTATGCTATTGTGCTTTTTGTTTGTCTTTTTCTAGTGGTTAGTGATGTTAAACAGTTTTTCATGGAACTATTGGTTATATGTAGGTCTCATTTTGAGAAATGTTTATTTTGATCAATTTCTCATTTTTAATAATACTACTTGTTTTTCTGATATTGAGTTCTTGTTGTCCCTTATGTTTTCTGGATATTAAGCCTTGTCAGATACAGTTTGCAAATATTTCCTTGTGTTGTCTTGGTTGTCTCTTCACTCTGCTCATTGTTTCCTCGTTGTCCAAAATCTTTATAGTTTGATGTAGTCCCATTTGACTAGGTTTCCTTTAGTTTCCTGTACCTTGGGGATCTACTACAAAAATCTGAATATTTACACAAAGATTATTCACAATGATCAACTGGATATTCATCCCATGGGCACAAGGATGTTTCAACACATTCAAATCAATAAATGAGATGTACCACATCAATGAAATGAAGGAGAAAACATATGGTTGGCTCAATAGGTGCAAAGTGGGCATTTGATAAAATTCAACATTCCTTCTTAATGAGAGTCTTGAACAAAATAAAGTCCATGTGTACTAATCAAACCTCTAGCAATATACTGAATTGATGGTAACTTAAAGCTCTTTCTTTAACATCTGAAGGAAAACCAAAATACCCACTTTTATTACTTGTATTAAACAGAGTTCTGGAACTCTTATGCAGAGCAATAAGTCAAGAAAAAGAAGTAAAGAACATGCAAATTTAAGAAGAGGAAGTCACATTATCTATTTGTAGAGACATGACCATATGTATAGGAAACCTGAAAAACACTTCTAAGAGTGTTTCAACTCTTAGAACTAATAGTTTCAAAACGCTAGAAAAAAAATCCTAAAATTTTTATTGATCTGTGTAAACTCTAAATATCAAAACCTTTTTCTTCAGCAAACTGAACAAATTAGGATGCATTATGCTACTTGACTCAAATATTCTACAAAGCTATAGTAACCTTAAAAGCCTAGTATTGGCATAAAAGTAGATACAAGTCTACTGATCCTTGAATTAAGATGATAGAATAGCAAGCCTAGAAGTAAACTCACACCTATAGCAAACTGACATAGCTACTAAGAACGTGAAATTTAGAAAGGACCATCTTTTCAACAATTGGTTTTGGGAAAATTGGACATTCATATGCAAAGGAAAGATACTAAATCCTTATCTCTCACCAGTTTCAAAATTCTACTTAAAATGGATTAAATATTTAAATATAAGATTTGAAAGAATTTGAAGAAGATGCTTCAAGATAATGGAGTGGGCAAGGATTTTTATGCAAATAATTAGAATGTAAACATAAAACAAAAGTATATGATGCTTTTAAAATGAAAATATTAATCATAATAGCAAGTTTAATGTTTGTTTATTTTCTGAAAAAAGTATTTCAATTTTTATTTTTATTGCATTTTTAAACAAGAATATGAAAAGCAATTGCAATCATACATTTTGTTTACATGGTTATTAGAATTTTAATAAAAATACATAGAACTCTCTAATATTGAATAAGTTTTATAAGGTATTATAACTTTAAAATTCAAATTCTTATAAAAAGAATTATTCTGCCTTACTTTATATACCTAAAGCCAGTCCTGGGTTTACTGAACTTGGTTTTATAATTGTTCCCTCACATAGAAAGTTGATTAAATACATGTTGGATTTTATGTGTCTTTTAAACATTTAGAAATGAAATTTTTCAAGACATGTATAATAATGGGAAATAAAATATATAATTATGAACATGAAATTTTTCACATATACTTTTAACTTCATTCAAGTATGCTATTTTATAAATTTGAAGATTACTATCCACAATTTTTCTTTTTAGGATGATCTCATAAAAAAGGCAGGACTGTTTTAGCAAAGTCTGTTGCTGATTTTAAATTATGTTATTGTTCTATTGAATATTGTAGGCATTATATTATTTTAAATGTAGCTTGATAATATGGGTCACATAAGATGACAAATATTCTAGTGTCAATTGAAACTAAAACCAAAATGTTTAGTATAGTGAATATACCATTGTACTGATAACAAAATGGGACTCAATTTTATTTTGGGGAAACAAAATGACTACCATTTTAATTAAAAGATGATGAGCTGGTTATTATTGCTGCCTAGGAATCTGCAAATATGCTGGGGGTTATCACCATAATAGCCTTAATTATCATCTTTGGAATCTGTACAAATAATCTGTGCTTTAGCTCAGCTGATGTCCAAATGGAAACATTCTCATAGTGCTAAATTGCAAATTCAGTGCCAAGAAAAGCTGCAAATAAGACATTTTGTAGCAATTTAATAGACTTCCTAAATACTTTGAGATTGCTGATCATCATCCATGTAATCTTTCTACAACCTTAATTTTAAAGTTTTATTACAGATCTACAGTATGAGCAAATAAAAAGTCTGTGGATCACAGCATCTAACAACTGCTATTGATCCTCTGTGGAACTTTGTTCAAAATAAAAGGGAACATATAAATGCAGTGTTCTATGGGGGAAAGTTTCTGCATGGGAAGATTAGTTTTAACTTGGGATTGCAAGTAGTTTTCATAGACAAACTAAATGAAAATAATTTTGTGAAAGGTGTTGAAAGAGTTTTAAGTGGGTTATTGATTAAATAGGAGGCTTGAAAGTCAAATTGTCAGCTTGTCATTTTTCTATTATTGTTTTGCTTTTCTATAATTACCTGTCAGGATTTATCAAGACTCTTTCTGTGGTTCTTCTGGGTGACCATAAGTTCCAACTATGTTTATTTAAAGATTTTGTTACTTATTATTAAAATAATTTTATAAAGGCTATGAGTAATTGCATATAACCACAATTTAATAATATAAATATAAATATAGTTTTAAAATTACAAGAAGCTGGTGATAAATATCTTTATAATTATCTCCTATGTTTTCAATTTATGAAATTTGAGAATTTACAAGTGTTTGTCAATCAATGGTATTAATTATACAAGTTATTAATATTAATATTGTTTTCCCCAAGAAAATGGAAAACAGCCCACCTGCAGGACTGCTTCTTATTTTGAATCTCAAATCAGAAGGTATTTCTTTCAGACTAAAGAAAATATTTGTAGGCAGGCTATAAAAGTGGTGAGTGCAGTTCTCAACCCTGTCATTTTAGGTTTTTAGTTTTGAAAATACAATTCTGAAAATTTCTTTCTTTGAATTTGGTACTAGAATATTGTCCAGTTGATTCAGTAATATAGGTGTGTTCTGTGAGACTTTGGTATACTTTATTTCAAGTAGTTTACCATTGAATTAAACCACTTTTTTTAAAGAAATTATTGTAAATTTGGTTGATAGATGCGGGAAGACAATTTTTTATGGTAGAATCACCTGAGACTCAGAATCTAATGACTGCAATAAAGTAAGATATAGGTAAGAAAGAATAAAAAATTATATAACTATATGGAGAAAAACAGCAATAATTTCAGTGAATAAAATTAGAAAAATCTTCATAGCAGATATATTGAACCACAAAAGATAGGGACATAATCTTCTCAAGACCTAAAAGGAAAGATTCTTTATTCAAAAAAGTCTAATGCCTTGAGATAAAATGAAATTTAGAGTTATAGAAGATTGCAGTGGAGGACACTTTAGAAGGAAGAGTATAAAAGGAAGTATGGAAATAGGCCAACATCTTGACAGAAAACATGTTTAGAAAACAATTTAATGATTTTTATATATTAGGAAGATGAATAAGAACTATGCAGACATAATCTTCTTGCAGTGATGGTTGTAATGAATTTTTGGTTTTGTTTTAAGTTTTCAAATGAAGATTTTGGTTTTATACTTTATAGTTGCTCAGATTTTTTCTGCTGTTGATAATGATGGCTTATTTTTGTGAATGGTAGGATAGCATAGTAGTTAGAATGTATTTGGAAGCCTGATTGTCACAAATTTTAGTTTCATATTTGGTTAAATTTCTTAAATTCTTTTTTCTTGTGAATAAGATGATAGATAATGAACTGTTTCCACATAATTAGATTTCTTGAGAGTGGAAGGAAGTTCAAACTTTCCCTCTGACATTTTAGTAATTGAATCTGCTAAAACAAAGTAGTAATGAACAGATGAATAAGAGGAAGACATACACATTTATTAATGAGAATGTCTGTTAATGTTCATATCATATAAAACATGGTGCCCAAAGATGGGACAGGTGATTGAAAATAAACACCCTCTTTACCTGGGAGAAGAAAGATAGGGGAACACCATAGGAAATTTTGGAAGGGTGGTATTATGGTTTGGATGAGGATTGTTCTCCAAAAGGCTCATGTCTTGATGGCTTGGTCCCCAATATTACGTTCAGAAGACAGGGCTGGAAAAGCGACTAGATTATGAAGCCACTAACATAATCAATGGAATGAGTAGTCCACTGATGGCTTCATAATTGAATGGATTATTGGGAGGTAGTGGAAATTGGAAGATGGGGTCTGTTCAGAGTAACTGTGCTGCTGGAGACATGTCTTTGAAGGGTATGCCTTGTCTTCTGTCTCTTCTACTGTCTTTCTCTGCTTCCTGCCACCATGAGGTGAACAGTCTTCTCCATCACACCTTTTACTGCCACAATGTTTCAGGTTTGCTTTGGGCCCAAAGCAGTAGAACTGACTAATTTTGACTAAAATCACTGAAATTGTGAGCTCAAATAAGTCATTCTTCTCTTAAGTAGTTTTTTCAGGTGTTTTGCTTAGTGATAAAAAGTCACAAAAATAGGTAAATTATTTTAAGGAATTCAAGGAGGCAAAACACAACCAGTCAATATTTGATACATGATTATCTTTAGAACTTGAATGGGCCCAGGAAACAGACAATAGCTTCTGACAAATTTGTCCAGGTGTGATGACATTCCTTACTCTTCCTTCCTCCCTTAGACTTAGGTATTAAAACCTCTCAGGAGAATTCAAAGGCAATTATTGTTTTGTTGTTTGGTTGGTTGATCTAGTCTTTAGGCAGATGGGCAAGCATTAGAGTACATCCTCTTCAAGCATTTCTACTTTAACTTAAAATAATTAGCATACCAAGCTGCTGTATTTAGTTCCTTTGAACACCTTTGGGACACTCAACAGTTTTTACAGGAAAAGATCTTAAAACAGACCCAGCATATTGTAAGCATCTTTTAACTATTTACTATAAATTAGAGTATCAATATTTAATTAGTTAGATCGTGGATTGTGAACTAATACAAAAGTATCAGTGCTTACTTGATAAATTTCCAAGTGGTGGAAATTATAGGTCTCTTTGTGAATTAGTTTTAGAGAAAATCTTCATACCACTTCAAGAAAAATATCTCCAAGAGAAAATATGACAGAAAAATGTGTATACACACTAAAAAAGTTTTGTTAAGCACTGTACAGTTTGTATTCATTAACTTTTATTAGAAAATAATCACTTTAGAACTGTTAATATTTATAATGGTAGTATTTTGATAGCAACATTTTAGTATTTAATATAAAATTGAAAGGTAACAAAATGGTAAAATGAAGATACATTTAGTATACTTTTTTCATTATACTCATTAGAGTTAGCCAAATACCAGCTAATGCCCTAAAATTCAATGGACTAGAACCTGTTTTCAAAACGAATTAGCTCATTATTACAAATTAGTATTCTTAAACTAGATATGAATTTGTATCAATACAAATATTTTTTAACATTTTTCTGAGTAAAAAATCAAAATTCACATGATAGGCTCTGTCTTTAAAACTTTTAGAAGCACCCTGAATTACCTTCTCAGTGATAACAGTGCAGATGATTTGAAAAGTTTGTATGCTATGCAATCTTAGAAGAATAGTGGTTGTATAAATTTGAAACCCAAGAATATTCAAGAAGTTGTTAAAATATGTAAGTTTGAGGGTCAGTCTTTGAGTTATATGTGTACCTAATGTGATGGCAGTTGTTATTTTGGCTAGAAGCAATCAGAATTACCCAAGTGTAGTTTTGACATCTCAAGATGGTTTCTAGAGTCATGGGGCTTAGCATTTTTGATTCTCTACTCTGACTGCGATCTAAATCAGCCTTTAATTACACCTAATAGTACTGACAATCCCATGTAGCACAGCCAGCAAAGTGTGTCCATCCCTGGAGAAAAAGCTCTAAGACTGTTTCTCTGTCTTCTTTTTTCTCCCAACAAGCAGAAGACAGCATCAATCAGAATCAAACTCTTCAATATCCTGGATGCCTAGTCAATGGAAAGCCTCCCTACATCTCAGCACACTGAAAAAAGCAAGGCATTTTCTCCCTGCCAACTGGCACCAAAACTGTTTGCATGAATCTGAAGAATGAACAGTTCACACAGCATAAGCAACTGCCCTACCCATCCCCTGGGAACATAATCTATCATAGCCCCTGGGCAGACTGAAGGCTCCCAAACAAAACTGAAAAACACAAACAGCAAACTGTAATCTAACAATGACTGCAGAGATAGGGGTGGAATGCTGAACCTGCCCCAGGGAACAGGAGTGGAAAAAGGAGCTGGACTCTCAGTGCCAAACTCTCCGTGAACGAACACTGGTGAAGCAACAAAGACTGAGAGTGGGAGTAGGGTGACAAGCCCACCTCCCAGAGTAGCTGCTAGCACCCAGCAGAGGTCACGAGAGGCACAAAGGCTGATAGCAGAGGTGGGGTGAAAGGCCAACCTCCCAAAGTGGGGCAGGTGGTGGATCCTGGAGCTATCTCATGGGACAGAGGGCAGCATTCAAAACTGAATTGCCGCACCTTTCTGGGAGAAAAGCTGACCAAATAGAGTTGCAGCTGAAGTGCAATGCAGCTGCAGCCAGGTGAAAAACAACAGCTCCAAACACCCTGCACCAACCCTGTGGACAGAAGGAACCAAATACCACTCACAAGCCAGACAACTGGTGAGACCACATCAGAGCTCCTGCTTGTTCTACACTACCAGGATTGGACACATAAGGAATAACTCCAGAACTTTTACCAAAAGTTAACTTTTTTGTTGTTCTTGAACCTGGTGTTTTTGTTGCTAAATCTTCTATGTTATTAACATCACCATCACTATTTTCTTATCCCTCTTCTTACCACCTTCACTTTCTTCCTTTTCCTGGGCTACAATTCATTGTTCTCCCTCCTAACTGCTTTTTCAGCCCCTTCTCATCCACTTTCCCCATCTTCACCTACCCTTCCTGTCTTCCCCTAAACCTGCCACCACACTACCCCTCCCTCATACACACTCACCACCCACTGACTAGCTTAGTGTACCAACCGTACACAACACAAGACCTCTGAAATCCTGACACAAACACCCTCCACTACAACAACAGAAATATACCCAAACACCCATAAGGGCCATAAAACCCAGCAGACTCCATAGCTCTTCCCCCACATACCCACCCCTTTCCCTACACTCCCTTTTAGTGCCACCTTTACCAATTTCCCAAATTTCTATATCTAACATAATAACCATTACCCTCCCCCAACTCCCACTGTTTCTAGATAATATCACCAATGGATTTTCTATATAGTAGGAAACACTATGGATTTGTTATTGCTAAATTACACCTCCAGGCCAGGGACAGAAAGAGCACATCAACCTAGCTAACAAACAAATCAATCACCACACAAAAATTAAATCAATGAGAAGAAAACAGGCAATAAAAACCACCAACTAGCCTACAAAGAATATAGAATCACAGCACGAAGAGGAGTGATGGGAAGAAGATGAAGGGATGGAAACCACACTCTTCGAAAAAAGTTCAATACAGGATTCAGTGGGAAATGAAGAAAATGGATACCCAGTTCCTCACCCAAAAAAACAAAGATAAATGTTACAAAAGAGTTCAATGGCAGCCACAAAAATCCCTCAAAGAAGAAATCTTGGAAGGAATTGATAGAAATTTATGTAGAAGATATTAGACATGATTAACCAGAATGTAAAAGATGCACTCAAGACATTTCAAGACACCAAAAATAATGAACATGGGAAGACACAGAAATAAATAAATGACTTCAGAGGACTTCAACAACACCAATGTGAGATAAAGGAAACCAAAAAAGAGAGATATATGAATTAAAGATGACAACACAAAATATAAAAGAGAAGTTGAACAAAGATATAGAAGACCTCAGATAAAAGAATCAAACAGAAATCCTGGAAATAAAAAGCCAATTAAATCAAACAAAAACACATTGGAAGGCCACTCCAGCAGGATAGAACAAGTGGAAGACATAATCTAAGAGCTCAAAGACAAAATAGAAATTAAAGAAAAAAAAAAACAGAAGAAATCTTAGTCAAACAACTGAAGAGCTGTGAAAGGAATATGCAAGAACTCAATGTCTCCATCAAAAGACCAAACCTGAGAGTCATGGGAATTGAAGAAGGAGAAAAGACAAAGGGATATGCAATACATTTAATAAAATACTAACCAAAACTTTCCCAAATCTTGATAGTTTGCCCATTCAGGTACAGGAAGCCTCCAGGACACCAATCAGACTGGACCAAATTAGTACCTCCCCACAGCACAGTATAATTTAAAAATTAAACACAGAGAACAGAGAAAGAGTATTGAGCTTATAAGAGAGAAAAAAACCAAATAACACATAAAGGTAAACCCATCAAAGTTGGTTGGCCATTATTTTATTGAAGAATTTTGCATCACTGTTCATTCAGGAGATTGGCCCGCAGTTCCTCTTTTGGATGTGTCTTTGTCCGGTTTGGGAATGAGTATAATACTGGCTTCATACAATGAGTTAGGCAGTGTTCCTGACCTTTCTACTTCATGGAAAAGTTTAAGGAGTGTTGGTATTTGTTCTTCTTTAAAGGTCTGGTAGACTTCAGAGAAGAATCTATCAGGTCCTGAACTTTTTTTTTTCAGAGACTCTTTATTGCTGCTTCTATTTCATTATATGTTACAGATGTGTTTAGGTGATTAATATCCTCTTGGTTCAGTTTTGGATGGTTGTAAGTATCTAGAAATGTGCCCATTTTTTCAAGATTTTCCAATTTATTGGAATATAGTTTCTCAACATAGTCCCTGATGATTCCCTGGATTTCTTTTATGTTTGCTGTTATCTCCCTTTTTTCTCCTCTTATTTTACTAATGGGTGTCTTTCCCCTCCTCATTTTACTCAGATTTGCTAGGGGCTTATCAATCTTGTTATTTTTTTCAATGAACAAGCTTTTTGTTTCATTGATTCTCTGTATGATTTTTTGGTCTCTATTTTATTAATTTCAGGTCTGATTTTCATTATTACTCTCCTTCTGCTTGTTTTGGATTTTACTTGTTCCTGTTTTTCTAGGATTTGGAGATGTAGCATTAGGTTATTTGAGATCTTTCCTAACTTTCCTATTAGGACTGCCTTTGCTGTGTCCCATAGGTTCTGATATGTTGTGTTTGTATTTTCATTAAATTCTAGGAACATTTTGATTTCTTCTCTTATTATTTTTTGTGGTCACCAATCATTGAGAAATATGTTGGTCAGATTCTAATTATTTGCATATTTTCTGCTGTTGCTTGTGTTGTTGAGTTCTAGTTTTATTGCATGTGATCAGATAGAATGAAGGGTTTATCACAGTTTTCTTATATTTCTTGAGGCTTGCTTTTTGCTCTAAGATATGATCTATTTTGAAGAACATTTTATAGGCTGCTGAGAAGAAAGTATATTGTGTGTTGTTGCCTGATGAAATATTCTGTAGACATCAGTTAGGTCCATTTGATCTATGGTGTCATTTAGGTGTAAGATTTCTTTGTTAATTTTTTGTCTGGATGACCTACCTATTGTGATATTAAAGTCTCTTACCACCACTGTGTTGAAGTCTATATGTGCTTTTAATTCCTTTAGTATATGTTTGATGAAGTTGGGTGCACTAACATTGGGTGCACATAGGTTGATAACTGTAATTTCCTTTTCTTATCATGGCAAGGCATAGGTAAGTTTTCCATGGATTACAAGTCCAGGTTGTCACAGAGCTTGATTCTAATTGATGCTCTGTCTTCTGCTTATTCAGAGAGCAAAAAAAAATTGAAATTACCAGGGAGCTTTTGCTCAAGGCAGACTCACCCTGCTGTCTGTGCCATGCCAGGACTTTCCAGGCTGTTAAGTGCAATTAAAAGCTGCTTCAAAGGTCATTCCCTGAATTCTACATGCACTTAATGTGATGGCAGCCATTATCTTGGCTGGAAGCAATCAAAATCACCCAAGTGCAGCTCTCACATCTCAAACTGGTCTCTGAAGTCAGGCAGCTCAGAAATTCCAAATGCTTATCACAACCACCATCTTGGATCCCTCCTGATAATAAAAATATTATATGAGGTTAACAGCACATTGGGCATTCCACAAGAAAGAATTAGTAATTTTAGGTCAGGTCAATTGATACCATTGAACCTGATACACAGAATGGAAAAAGGAAAACCTCAGAGGTCTATTGATCCACAGAGTATGTAGTTTAAGCTTCAAAGGAAGAAGTGAGAGAAAATGGGCAAAAATATATTTAAGGAAATGTATGCCATGACATTTTTATGGTAAATTTGATCAAAAAGAGCAATCTATAGAAGTAACAATGCCATGACATTTTAAAGTAGGTATTGTATGTGCATTTCTCTGTATATTATGAGCAGAGAGGCTGACTTATTTTTATCAGGGTTATTTGTTTAGTGGAACATCCTTGGAAAGAGAAGCAATAACTTTCACTGGAGCAAGGAACACCCCTCCCACAACCTCTGCCCCATACACACACTTCTATTACAGTAAAGATAACATCTTCCTGGTTGCAGATAACAGACAGGTTAACTACCCATTTTGAAGATTGAGTTTCTCTAAGGTAGTGATTTATCTTCTTCAGTGGAAATTCCTGTGTGTGTAGGTATCATCTCAAACATTTGCACATCTGTGGGAATTGTGACTCTGGGTACCAGGGTAAATGCTGATACTGTACTGTTCTGCTGCAAGTACTAAGTTTCTTTGTCTCTGACTCAAAGGTTTTGATTTCCTGAAACCCAAAATGTATAAAGAGGAAAAACAAGGAAGGAAGAGAGTAAGGAAGGGAGGAAGGTAGGTAGAGAAGGAGGGAAGGAGGATAAAGAATAAAAACTCACAAACATAAAGATAAGTTACATATTTTTGAAACTAGGAAAGATAGAGCATTACATATAATTTAGAGATGTAGAAAAATGATAAGAATTTTGTTAAAAGAAGCTGAAGTTTCTTAGAGCCTTCATGTGTGTAGTTTGAGGAGATGAATGACAAGAAAGAGAAGTTCTCTAAAGATTTTCAGAATCATAATGTAAATGTGTTAATAGATATTTTCCTAGTAAATGTCTATGAAAATAAGACAACAATGTTGAAAGCAAAGAAATTCTTGGGTTTACCATAAAAATATTTTATAGATGGAGTTCCTAATTCATGGAAAAAGCTGTCCTGAAATACAGTAGGCTCTCCTCTTGACAAAGTACCTCCAAGGAATCAGGTAGCTCTGCCTGAATTATAAGTTGGACTCTGATGCTGTATTCATGTATAAGGGTCTGGAAGACCACCACTGCTTCTAGATCTGTAAAGGAAACAGGTTTAAAGACATGTTCTCGAAACACCTGCAATTCTAAATCAACTTTTCAATATCCAGGAACAAAGAGGAATAAAAGTAATAACCAAGGGCAGACCTGAGATGCCTGTTTTTCTGGCTCAGGAAAATCAGAATTGATACACGAGCATTTAGAACAGCAAAAAGAGGAATGGTGACTTGCCTTCATAAAAATATTGCTAGATTTATTGAACTTACTTATTCACTTCATTCAAAAAGTATGTTACAGGTCACCATCTCCCATTTCTCCCACTTCCAAATCCTTTGTAACCACATTTTTCCTCTATTTCTGTTAGTTTAGGGGAAAAAATCAGGAATAGAGAAAATGGAAACTTTTGGATCAACATGCTTGTTAACTTGATTGTTTTGATAGTATCTTGGAAATAGGTATATGCTAACAATCAATCATGTTGTATTTATTAAATATGTGTAACTTGTTTATCAATTATACCTTGGTTATAAAAATAGGAAAGGTGTTAGAAAAAATGCTATCTTGTTTCCTTGCATATTTAATATGCTTATAAAACCTGAGATTATTTTTTAAATTGGTAAAATAATTATAGTAGCTTACTACTTCTTACTGTAACTTGAAGGAGTTTCATGGTACAGCATTTGTGTTGAATTGTATTTTGAACAAGGGTGGGCAAGATGGAGTTGGAACATCACCATATATGAAGTGGGATGAAAACTATGAACTTTAGATGTGTAATTTGCTTTCTGTTGAGAGAATGGTGACATCGGAATACTTTCTAGAATATTTGATATTCCACGGAATGGATTTTTGAGTGAAGAGTTGGCAAAAAAAATTATCTCTCATTTTTTTATTTCTCTAGTCTCACGAAAGAAATATAAGATTGATGTGAAACTGATTTGTCAGCTTGATCTTTTTCACAGCTCAGCTAATGGAGAATTTCTACCAGGAAAAATCCTTTCACTTCAGCCAAAGAAGGTTCTACATTAATGGACAGAGAAATAAAACATAATTACATTAACTTCTCCTTTCTCTAATAATCTTAAAAAATGAACAGCTAAAATAAAATTGTTTGTACTGCAACTGACTATACCATGACAAATACTCACTGAGACAATATTGGAAGCTTTTCTGATTCCTTGTTTAATGACTTCCATTTTATTACTGTCATTTTAAATCTAAGTTACCATGTTAATTTTGTTCAGAGGAAGGCTTTGAAATATTCCCAGCATGACCTCATATTTATATTACAAAAAATATAAACCACTTTAAATCACAACAAAGCTTGACAGTTCATACTGATCTGTACAAGAAAGAACAGAAAACTATGTAAGGCTTTGATTTTGGTACAAAGTAAAGTATACTCTGAATTTATTTTAACAGCTTTGAAAAACAAAATTAGAATTTTTAAACAATAAAGTTGTGCCCTTTCTAGTAGATAGAGATAATTTCCTATAAAATGAACAAATACTTTCTTCATGTCACTGACTTTCTAGTAGATAAAGATAATTTCCTATAAAATGAATAAATACTCTCTTCATGTCACTGACCTGAAACTGTGGCACATGGCCATTTTTGCCATAAGCCACACAAGGCACATATATGCACATGGGTGCACACACATATACACAGAAATAAACAGCATTTCTCGCTTGGATGAAGATATTTTTGAAATCTTTAAAAGGTGAACATGATAATTATAAAATTTTAAAAATATTGATAATAAAAGAAAGCCAAAGAAGGAACAAAAACCAAATTGAAAATTTCAGATTCTTGAGAAATGTCAAAGCATTGTGTAGGTTGTGCCTGGTGCAAACAGAACTGAAGAGTTTGTGGTATGAGACAGCATGCAGTCGCTCATGAGCTAGCAGATCAGAGAAAATAGCATGAAATCCTAAAGATGGTTTATTTCAACCGCAGATGAATCAGAAAATAGACATTGCTTTGATATAGAGTGTTCTTTCAAAAAATAACATAGCTATTAAGTGTTAACCTTTTCCAAGAACTGTTCTCAAAGGTAGGCATGAAACAAAGCACAAACAGACAACTTTTCTTATCTTATGAACACTGCATTACAGTGAGCAGGTCACATGCAAAAGAAGAATAAACAAACAAATAAGTACCACTAGTATACAACAAAATTTCTTCTAGATGAGTGCTATAAAGAAACTAAAACATTTTTATTTTATAGATTTTATATTTACTTACATGTATATACATTATTTGGGCTACCCACCCCCCTCCAGGCAGAATCTGTTCTGTCCTCTTGTTCTCAGATTTTGTTAAGAAAAAACATATAAGATAAAAAGGAAAACATAGGGTTTTTGTTGGTTTGAGATGAAGATAGCTATATAGGGATATTCCTTGTCTCTTTCCATGCATATGTGTATTACACCCAAATTGGTTCATCTCTACCAGACCTCTTCACTACTTCCTACATGCCTTCCCATAGTGGCCTGTGTCAGTTTAAAGTTACTATATTTGCTCCTTTACAGTGAGCATATCAACCACATTCAAGGTTTTGGTTTCCTTCTCTTTCCCTATTGCTCCTGTACATGGTCTTCCCTTAGTTTGTGAATCATGTCCAATAATATTACTGAATTTGTTTTAGGTCTATAATCTGCATATGAGGAAGAAGATGCAATTTTTGGCCTTTTGAGTCTGACTGAATTCGATTAAGATTATGTTCTCCCGTTCCATCCAACAAAGAGCATGATATGGAATCGAGATAGTCTTTTCTGAAAAAGTGGCTCTGAGCAGTGATTCTAAGAGAGAAAATGAGCAAAAATGCAGACACCTAAAACTGTTTTTGATAGGGAATGCATTATAAGATGAAGTACATAAGAAAGCTATACCTGGCAGATAATATACAACCTTCTATTCTGTGGTAAGCATTGGGAATATTATTCATAATGACTGGGGAAGTATTAGAGGGTTAAGTTTCTGTGTGTGGCAGAGAGAACATAGATTAATTTATGTTTCAAAATGATTACTACTTACAACTTAATAGTGAATAAGAAAAGATTACTTGGGAGTTTAGGGCATTAGTTCAAATGAGATACGGTGAAATGGTGGAAGATGGAAGAGGAGAAAGTCACCATATTATGGAACTAATTTGGAAATAGATATAAAAGATGTGATGATGTATTTTTAATTTGTTTTTTATTATTGTTGTATATTGTGACATTTTCAAAAAGTTTTTACAATATATTGTAGTCAAATTCACCCCATTTATCATTGACCTTAATTCCCTCACCCCATTCCTGAATAGTTTTAACAGGTCTCATTTTCCATTTACATACATGTATATAGAATATTTCAACCCTCCTGCACCTTTTCCTTATATCCTACCCTCTCCCACTGGTATCTACCACCCAGACAGGATCTGTTTTACTTTCCTGCTCTCTGCTTTTATAAAAAAACAAATGACATATTGGTTTATTTAACATAGCTACAGAGAGTGTTTCATTATGACATTTCCATTTGTACATATATTTATAGCCCAAATTGGTTCATCCTTTCTATTTATCTCCTTCTATCTTAGTTCCCTGCTTATGGTGATTTCAGCAGTTTTAAAAAACTCTATATTCATTCTTGTACAGAAAGTACATAAACCATATTCACATTCTAAATGCCCTGCTTGGGGATTCCAATATGGCGGCTAGAGGGAGGAAGCAGAAAACGAGCCTCCTATAGTGAAATCTTGGAGAGACACTGGAGACACACTTTGCAGGCAAAATCACCAAGAAGAGGCAAAACTTTGACCCCTCCACACCTCCAGCTGGTGCAGAGAATCTCCACTTCACGTTATATGGAGAAACAAGGAAGGCCCCCGGGCCACCAGTCGCCCACGCCCAGACTGCTTGGGAAGACCCAGACAAGGTGAGCTTTGTGGTACCGTGGTACTCCCACAGACAAGCCTGGGCAAGATCAGCATAGCACCCTGGACAGACTGACCTCCACCTGGGGAAAAAAGAGAAACTGAGTAATAAGCAATAAGAACAATAAAGACACACGGGAGAGAGGGTGGGGTGCACTGAGCACCGAAGATTGGGGAAGGGAATCCTTCCTGGGACTGTAAATAAACAAGCCGGGTGGGCAGGAGAGCCTCGGGCAGGAGCGGGGGCGTGTGCCCAGCAACCAGGGGAAGGAAAGCTTGTGAGAGTGGCGGAGGGAGGAAAACTCCACAGGAGAGGAGGGAAGATCCACTTCCCACGTAAGCTGTAAACAAACATGGCAGCTGGCAGGAGCAGCAGCACTGCTCAGTAATAAGGAGCAGGAAAGCTTGTGAAAGTGGCGGTGGGAGGAAACTGCACAGGAGAAGGGGGAAGACCCACTTCCCACATGAACTGTAAATAAAATGCAGGCCTGAGAAAGCGGGTGCAGTGTCACTTTTCCCAGCATGCTTGGAAAGGGGAAAGCTTGTAGCAGAGGATCACGCACAGGAGAACTCTGAGTAAACAAAGCATGCAGGGCCAGGTGAGTGCTAAGCTTACCACAGAGATCTGCAAAAATAACGCCTCCAGCAACAGCAGGCTGGCAGCAGGTAAGCCATAGCTGCAGATACCACTCTCAGAACTATCTCCAGACTCTTTTTTTTTTTTTTCTCTTTTTCTCCCTACCTTTGATGAGAGAACAATCGAATTACACCTGCATGCTGAAAAACTTACTGAAACTGTATTGCATTTGAACTTGGGACACTTGGTGGGGTTTGTGTGTGTGTGTGTGTGTGTGTGTGTGTGTGTAGTTTTGTTCTACTTTATGCGTCCCCTTTGATGAGACAACTACAGAAAACATCTGAGGCACTATCTCCAGGATTGGAGACTGAGACAGACACCCAAATTATTAAGACTGAAACTTCATTGCATTTGAACTTGGAGGTTTTTTAGTTTTCTGATTTTTTGGGTTTTTTTTAATTTTCTATTTTTCATTTTATTTTATTTTATTTTTATATATAGATATTTCTTTCATTTACTTATTTTTTATATTTATTCTTATCTTTTTTTTTATTTTTTATTTTCAATCCTCTCTCTGTCTCTCTAATGTCTGTTCAGCTTAATGTTGATTATTACACTAATGCTCCCTGTTTATACCTTTGAAACTTTCTTGTCTGATTCCTTTTTCTGTATTCTCCTTCTTGCCTGTTTATTTGTTTTTACCTTTTCTTTAACTTCTTGCTTTCCATCTCCACTCACCCTTCCATTCTAAATATTAACATTGTTATTATTACAAGCTAGAAAATACTTAATTGCACACAGTACAGGGACAGTCACAACATCAAAGACAATGACAGGAAGAAAGAAAAAGCAGGGGAACCAGTTTCCACACAGCAAAAAATTAGTACAGGAACCAGAGGGGAATGAAGAAAACAGATACTCAGATCCAGACTCCAATAAAATGAAGATAAACTATACCAAAGGTCCCAATGAAGCCCACAAGAATAATTTAAAAGAAGACATACTACAGGAACTCAATGAAAATTTTATAGAGATGATACTGGGTAGGGTCAACCAAAATGTACAGGAGACACTCAAGAAATTCCAAGACAACAAAAACAGAGAATTTGAAAAAGCAAAAGAAGAAATAAAGGAAACCATAGAAGCACTGTATAAACACCAAAATGAAACAGAGAATACGATGAATAAATGGATAAATGAACTCAGGACAAAAATAGACAACATTAAAGAGGAAACCACCCAAGATATGGAAAATCTCAGAAAAAAGAATGAAACATAAGTGCAAAACCAAACGGAAGGCCAATCCAGCAGAATAGAACAAAAAGAAAAAGAGAAGACAATCACAGAACTTGAAGATGAAATGGTAATTAAAGGAGAAACTGAAGAACTATTAATTAAACAACTCAAGACCTGTGAAAAGAAAATGCAAGAACTCACTGACTCCATCAAAAGACCAAACTTGAGAATCACAGGCATCGAAGAAGGAGAAGAGGTGCAAGCAAAGGGAATGTGTAATATATTCAACAAAATAATAATGGAAAATTTCTCAAATGTAGAGGAAGATATTCCCATACAGATGCAAGAGGCCTCCAGGACACCAAACAGACCAGATCAAAATAGAACTACCCCACAACATATCATCATTAAAACAACAAGTTCAGAAAGTAAGGAAAGAATATTGAAGGCTATAAGAGAGAAAAAACAAGTAACATACAAAGGTAAACCTATCAAAATCACAGCAGACTTCTCAACAGAAACATTAAAAGCAAGAAGAGCGTGGAGTGAGATCTTCCGGGCACTGAATGAAAATAACTTCAACCCCAGGATACTCTACCCAGCAAAACTATCATTCAAAATAGATGGAGCAATAAAAGTCTTCCATGATAAGCAGAAACTAAAACAATTTGTGTCCACAAAGCCACCACTACAAAGGATTCTTCAAGGGATTCTGCACACAGAAAGTGAAACTCAACTTAATCATGAAAAGACAGGCAGCACCAAACCACAGGAAAAGAAACAGCAAGACAATAGAGAGTAATCTCAAGTTAGGTACACACAATCAAACCTTCAAACAACTAAGACAACTAAATGACAGGAATCACCACATACCTATCAGTACTAACGCTTAATGTTAATGGACTTAATTCACCCATCAAAAGGCACCGCTTGACGAAATGGATTAAAAAGGAAGATCCAACAATTTGTTGCTTACAGGAGACCCATCTCACTGACAGAAATAAGCATAAGCTTAGGAAGAAAGGCTGGAAGAAGATTTACCAAGCCAATGGCCCCCGAAAACAGACAGGAGTAGCAATACTTATCTCTGACAAAGTAGACTTCAAACCTACATTGATCAAATGAGATAAAGAAGTACATTCCATACTAATAAAAGGGGAAATAGACCAAAAGTAAATAATAGTCATCAACCTGTGTATACCCAATGTCAACACACCCAATTTCACCAAACATACCTTGAAAGACCTAAAAGCATATATTAATGCCAACACAGTGGTTGTGGGAGACAGTAATACCCCATTATCATCAATAGATAGGTCATGCAAACAAAAAATCCATAAAGAAATCCAAGATCTAAAATATACAATAGATCAAATGGACCTAGTTGATGTCTACAGAACATTTCATCCAACTTCTACACACTATACATTCTTCCCAGCAGCCCATGGAACCTTCTCCAAAACAGATCCTATACTGGGCACAAAGCAAGTTTCAGCAAATATAAGAAAATAGAAATTATACCATGCATACTATCTGATCACAATGCAGTAAAAGTAGAACTCAACAACAAAAGTAAAGACAAAAAACATGCATACAGCTGGAAACTAAATAACTCATTACTTAATGAAGAATGGATCATTGATGAAATAAAAGAGGAAATTAAAAAGTTCCTGGAAGTCAATAGAAATGAAAACATAACCTACTGGAACCTATGGGACACACCTAAGACAGTCCTGAGAGGAAACTTTATAGGCATGAGTGCATACATTAAAAAGACTGAAAGATCCCAAATCAATGACCTAATGATACATCTCAAACTCCTAAAAAAACAAGAACCAGCAAATCCCAAAACAAACAGAATCAGAGAAATAATAAAAATAAGAGCTGAAATCAATGAAATAGAAACCAAAAAAACCATACAAAGAATTAATGAAACAAAAAGTTGGTTCTTTGAAAAAATAAACAAGATCGATAGATCCCTGGCAAACTGACTAAAATGAGGAGAGAAAAAAACCCAAATTAGTAGAGTCAGGAATGCAAAAGGGGAGATAACAACAAACACCATGGAATTCAATGAAATCATCAAAGACTACTTTGAGAACCTATATTCAAATAAATATGAAAATCTAAAAGAAATGGACAGATTTCTAGATACGTATGATCATCCAAAACTGAACAAAGAGGAAATTAATCACCTGAATAGATCTATAACACAAAAGGAAATTGAAGCAGCCATCAACAGTCTCCCCAAAAAGAAAAGTCCAGTACCTGATGGATTCTCTGCAGAATTCTATAAGACCTTTAAAGAAGAACTGATACCAACCCTCCTTAAACTGTTCTATGAAATAGAAAGGGAAGGAAAACTGCCAAACACATTTTATGAAGCCAGTATTACACTTATCCCAAAACCAGGCAAAGACCCCTCCAAAAAGGAGAACTATAGGCCAATCTCCTTAATGAACATTGATGCAAAAATCCTCAACAAAATAATGGCAAACCGGATTCAACAACACATCAAAAAGATTATTCACTATGACCAAGTAGGCTTCATACCAGGGATGCAGGAGTGGTTCAACATATGAAAATCAATAAATGTAATAAACCACATTAACAGAAGCAAAGACAAAAACCACTTGATCATCTCAATAGATGCAGAAAAAGCCTTTGATAAGATCCAACACCATTTCATGATAAAAGCTCTAAGAAAACTAGGAATAGAAGGAAAGTACCTCAACATTATAAAAGCTATATATGACAAACCTACAGCCAGCATTATACTTAATGGAGAAAAACTGAAACCATTCCCTCTAAAATCAGGAACCAGACAAGGATGCCCACTATCTCCACTCCTATTCAACATAGTACTGGAATTCCTAGCCAGAGCAATTAGGCAAGAAGAAGGAATAAAAGGAATACAAATAGGTAAAGAAACTCAAAATATTCTTATTTGCAGACGACATGATCCTATACCTTAAACTCTACTCAGAAGCTTCTAGACATCATCAATAGCTATAGAAAAGTAGCAGGATATAAAATCAACATAGAAAAGTCATTAGCATTTCTATACACTAACAATGAGCAAACTGAAAAAGAATGTATGAAAACAATTCCATTTACAACAGCCTCAAAAATATCAAATACCTAGGTGTAAACATAAAAAAGATGTGAATGATCTGTACAAGGAAAGCTATAAACTTCTGAAGAAAGAGATTGAGGAATACTATAAAAAGTGAAGAGATCTCCCGTGCTCGTGGATTGGTAGAATCAACATAGTAAAAATGTCTATATTCCCAAAAGTAATCTACATGTTTAATGCAATTCCCATCAAAATTTCAATGACATTCATTAAAGAGATTGAAAAATCTACTGTGAAATTTATATGGAAACACAAGAGGCCACAAATACCCAAGGCAATCCTCAGTCAAAAGAATAATGCTGGAAGTATCACGATACCTGACTTCAAACTATATTACAAAGCAATAACAATAAAAACAGCATGGTACTGGCACAAAAACAGACATGAAGAACAGTGGAACAGAATGGAGGACCCAGATATGAAGCCACACAACTATAACCAATTTGTCTTTGAGAAAGGAGCTAAAAATATACGATGGAGAAATAGCAGCCTCTTCAACAAAAACTGCTGGGAAAACTGGTTAGCAGTCTGCAAAAAACTGAAACTAGATCCATGTATATCACCCTATACCAAGATTAACTCAAAATGGATCAAGGATCTTAATATCAGACCACAAACTCTAAAGTTGATACAGGAAAGAGTAGGAAATACTCTGGAGTTTGAAGGTACTGTTACGAACTTTCTCAACAAAACCCCAGCAGCACAGCAACTAAGAGATAGCATAGATAAATGGGACCTCATAAGACTAAAAAGCTTCTGTTCATCAATAGAAATGGTCTCTAAACTGAAGAGAACACCCACATTGTGGGAGACAATATTTGCCAGCTACACATCAGACAAAGGACTGATAACCAGAATATATAGGGAACTTAAATAACTAAATTCTCCCAAAACTAATGAACCAATAAAGAAATGGGCAAGTGAACTAAACAGAACTTTCTCAAAAGAAGAAATTCAAATGGCCAAAAAACACATAAAAAAATGTTCACCATCTCTAGCAATAAAGGAAATGCAAATTAAAATCACACTAAGATTCCACCTCCCCCCTGTTAGAATAGCCATCATCAGCAACACCATGAACAACAGGTGTTGGCGAGGATGCGGGAAAAAGGAACCCTCTTACACTGTTGGTAGGAATGTAAACTAGTACAACACCTCTGGAAAAAAATTTGGAGGCTACTTAAAAAGTAGACATTGATCTACCATTTGATCCAGCAATACCACTCTTGGGGATATACCCTAAAGACTGTGACACAGGTTCCTCCAGAGGTACCTGCACACCCATGTTTTTATGGCACTATTCACAATAGCCAAGTTATGGAAACAGCCAAGATGCCCCACCACTGACGAATGGATTAAGAAAATGTGGTATCTATATACAACGGAATTTTATGCAGTCATGAAGAAGAACAAGATATTATCATTTGCTGGTAAATGGATGGAATTGGAGAACATCATTCTGTGTGAGGTTAGCTTGGCCCAAAAGACCAAAAATCGTATGTTCTCCCTCATATGTGGACATTAGATCAAGGGCAAACACAACAAGGGGATTGGACTTTGAGCACATGATAAAAGCGAGAGCACACAAGGGAGGGGTGAGGATAGGTAAGACACCTAAAAAATTACTTAGCTTTTGTTGCCCTTAATACAGAGAAACTAAAGCAGATACCTTAAAAGCAACAGAGGCCAATAGGAAAAGGGGACCAGGAACTAGAGAAAAGGTGAGATCAAAAAGAATTAACCTAGAAGGTAACATACACGCACAGGAAATTAATGTGAGTCAACTCCCTGTATAGCTATCCTTATCTCAACCAGCAAAAACCCTTGTTGCTTCTTATTATTACTTATACTGTCTCTACAACAAAATTAGAAATAAGGGGAAAATAGTTTCTGCTGGGTATTGAGGGCGTGGGGGGGAGAGGGAGGGTGGTAAGGGAGGGCGTGGGGGCAGGAGGGAGAAATGACCAAGCCTTGTATGCACATATGAGTATAAAAAAAAAAATGCCCTTCTTTTGCCCTCCCTTTTTTGTATGTGACCTCTCCTGAGCCCAACCTGTTTTTCCTGTTTTTCACAATATTACTTGCATTTATATTGAGTCTATTTCCCACATATGAGAGAAAACATGTGACCTTTAGCATTCTGAGCCTAGCTAAATTTATTTAAGATAATGTCCTCCAGTTCCATCCATTTAACTGCAGAAAACAAAATTTTATTCTTCTTTATGGCTGAATAAAATTCCTTGTATATAAATATCATGTTTTCTTAATCCATTCATCAGTAGTGGGACATCTTGGAGGTTTCCATAGCTTAGCTATTCTGAATAATGCTGCAATAAACATGGGTGTGCAGGTGACTTTATTGTAACTTGACTTACATTCCTTTGGGTATATCTATAGGAATGTTATTCATGGAACATATGGCAGTTCTAATTTTATTTTTCTGAGGAGCCTCCATACTGTTTTCTATAGTGCTTGACCTAATTTACCTTCCCACCAACAGTGTATGAGGTTTCCTTTTTACCCACATCCTCGCCAACATTTATTGTTGTTTGTGGTCATGATGTGTTGTATATGATACATGGAAAAAAGAAGAGTCCTGAATGACTTCAAGTCTTTTGACCTGAAAAAAATTGATCAGGTAAATTATAGTTTGATAATCCAAGAAGAAACAAGTTTGGAGGAAGAGACATGGAGATTGGTTTGAGACATACTTAATGTGAGAGGCTTATGAAACTTTTAAGAGAAGCTAGAAAGTAGTGGATTTGAAATGTGAGTTTGAATGTAGGGGAAATGCCATGATCAAAGATGAGGAATAAAACATACATACTATTAAAGGTGATGGAGTGGATGAGCTAGCCTACAGAGTGAGTTAACTTACGGGACAGAAGAGATCAGAGAGCATTGGGTCCTGGGGCTTACATAGTTGAAGGGAAGGTATTAAAGGAAAATAAGAACATTCTAGCACAGGTGACTCAGAAGAATCAGCCATTAAGCAGTTAGAAACCCAGGAGAGCATGAATTCCCTGGATGTAGGAGTAGGGGACGTTTGATTGTCAAATAATTCTGAGAGATGGGTAAACATGGAAAAAACTAATTTTAGCATGAAGAATTCATTTGTGACATATAGATAAATAGGCTGAGAAAGATGATAGTACAGAATCCTGGAAATTAAAAAAAAAGAAAAAAAGGATTAGACAAGGCCTATAATCTGCCCCAGGGGTATTTCCCCTGTCACATGATTATAGCCATCAAGTATACAAGTGTCCTCTGTTCATCAAAATATGGTTGTCATTCTTTTCGAATGCTGTCATGAGCTAAGTTTTCCAGTACATTCAGATTCATAAGTCTATTCACTTAATATTTGGACTCAAAAATTTTATAAAGTGTTAAACAAATTTCCAATGATTTATCAAGCCATGAGGGAAAATAATGATAGGAGAGTATCAAACTCATTTGGAAATCTTTAGAGTGGCAGGTGTCTAGACTCCAACAAGTGAGAGTGGCTTCAACTGGCCTGCAGACAGGGCAGACATTGGCAAATTTTAAAAATTTCTGCAAGACATTTAGAATTTCTATTCTGACTCAAGAGTTAGAAAAACAACAGTGAAAAAGGGTTATGGATAACATTTGTACAATAGTATATGTCTAGCATAGTGCTAGAATTTTTCATGCTTTTATTAAAATCTAGGACATATTAGAGAGCTTAAGGATTCTTCTCTAACATAAGGGGCTTTGAAACCTATAAAACTTAAAAATACAGTGCTGTAATATCCATCTTGCATTTTAACCTTTCTTCACATCTCAACTTTCATTATTTTTGTTTGTACTAAACTTCACAGCAGTCTTCTTTCTTCTTTTCTTTTGGCCTGAAGCTCATATAAATCCTTACTCCATATGGCAAATACACATGCAATGAAAGCTTTATGAGGAATATTATACTAAATTAAAATAAACAAACAAAAAATACAGCATTGTATTTGTACCAAGTTGTTCTTGCTCTGTATCTAGCAGATTTTTTTAAACACCCAAGTTATAATATAAAAACTGCCATCTGAAGCCAACTCTTCAATTAAACTCCGTAAATAAAAATTGAGAAAAATGGTGAAGGGCTAGAAGTATGGGAGGTCACTAGGAAAAAAAATAGAATTAAGAGATTTCCTCATGTCTCTTATGATTGGACAAATTGTCAGTAGTATTTGACAGATAAAGTAAGCCTTTGGAAAAAGTTAAAACAAAAAGTTTAAAAAATTTAGGAGGCATATGACCCAGCAATCCCACTTTTGGAGATATACCTAAAGGAATACAACACAGGTTATTCCACAGGCACCTGCACATCCATGTATATTGCAGCGCTATTCACAATATCCAAGATATGGAACCAGCCAAGATGCCCCACTACTGATGAATGGATCAAGATAATGTGGTATTTATACACAATGAAATTTTACTCAGCCATGAAGAAGAATGAAATCTTATCATTTGCAAGTAAATGGATGGAACTGGAGAACATTATCTTGAGTGAGGTTAGCCAGGCTCAGAAGACCAAAAATCGTATGTTCTCCCTCATATGCGGACTTTAGATCTAGGGCAAATGCAGCAATGTGGTTGGACTTGGATCACATGACAGGGGGAGAGCACATACGGGAGATATAGGAATAGGTAGAAAACCTAAAACATGGAAGTGTTTGATGTCCCCACTCCAGAGGAACTAATATAGAAACCTTAAAGTGACAGAGGTCAGCATGAGAAGGGGATCAGGAACCAGTGTAAAGATCAGTTAGAGATGAATCAACTTGGATTGCAACACATTTGTACATAGAAGCAATGCTAGGAATCTCTCTGTATAGTTATCCTTAACTCAACTAGCAAAAACACTTTGTCTTCCTTATTATTCTTATGTCTTCTCTTCAATAAAATTAGAGATAAAGGCAGACCAAGTTTTGCCTGGAAGCGAGGGGGTGGAGGGGGAGCAGGGGAGAAATGACTCAATGTATGCACATGTGAATAAATGAATAAGAAAAATCTCCCAGTTCTGAGATGCTTAATCTATTGCACTGTTATCAGAACAGACCAAGTTTTGCCTGGAAGCGAGGGGGTGGAGGGGGAGCGGGGGAGAAATGACTCAAACAATGTATGCACATGTGAATAAATGAATAAGAAAAATCTCCCAGTGTCTGAGATGCTTAATCTATTGCACTGTTATCAGAATGTATACTGTAGTATAGTGAAGGAGGTATAGGCTTTGGAATATGAAAGAATTGTTTTATAATCATGGCTTTTCTGTTCAGTATTTATATGATTTGGGAAACATTTCTCAATCTTCATTTTCTTCATTTGTAAAATAAGTTCAATGCCTACAGTGTGACTTATGTTTTAAATGTACCAAAGGCATGTAGCACGGTGCTATGTAACAATACTTAATATTATTGCTATCCTGGTTTAGATCTATGTCCACTAATTTGTTAATCTTCAAGAACAGGAACTTCAGCTGCTTGTTTTCACCTCAAGTGTAGTCAAATATTTCAAACTTACAAATAGTTAACAATTATTTAGGAACAGGATGAATAAACCAGTGAGACAATGAAGGAATGACTTACTAGAAAAATAAATAAATAAATAAACTCCATTTCTTGAGCAGGCTCAAGAAAAAATATTCTCCCTTTTAAAAATCAGCTGGTTATGAATAAAACATTGTTAAAATTTGACTACAATCTTCTGCTTGTCTCTTTTCTTTCATTTTCAATTCTTTAGCTATAATGCTGATCACAAAATATACTTCACTTAATTCATAATATGATGTTTTAAAACTACTTGCAAAAATGTTTTTGTACAATTTGTGTTAGTCACCTGCCCATTAATATAATGTAATATCAGAGGCAAATAACTTATAAAGACAGAAAGTTTATTTTGGCTTATAGCTCTAGAGGTTCAGTCTAGTATCAGGTAGTTTCATAGTTTTGGGCCTCTGGTGAATGCAGTTCATTGTGGCAGGAGTGAGAATGCATGGAAAAGCAAAAGAGAGAGAGAGAGAGAGACAGAGAGAGAAACAACCTTCAGGGGCACTGCCCTGTGAGTAACCTAAGACCCTCTCACTAGATTTCACCTCTCAATAGTCCTACCACCTCCAAATAGCAACACCCTGGGAAACAAATCTGTAATATGGACTGTTGGGTGAAAACCAACCAAAACATAGCAATAATGAATAAATATTTTAAAGCAAAGTCAAGGAATATAAATAGAAGACGGATGTAGTTAAGAGAAAGATTGGATCATTAAATATATGCTATTAATTCCTATGTACTTATTAGAAAAATGTAACAGATTTTAGACGTAAGCTTTTCAACATTTCATGCAAGCCGGAGAACAGTATCACTTTGCTTGTTTATAGTGCACATAAGATAAAAACAAACCATATGTTCCCTGTAAGAACAACTATGCTTGTTTTTTAGATGAGAGAGAACTCTCAAGATCCCTTGCAGTGAACAGTGGAATATAGTAAACAATTTGAACCAAATAGTTATAGTAAGCTCTGCAATGCATTTCACAGTTTTATTTCTGGTAAAGTAGACAAATGGCATCAAGCCAAAGAAATTCAGTAAATGTGACTGTTAGGGAGACTAAAGCAATATGGAAAATATCTGTATATGGTTTTCTTTTCATTAATTGAGTTCTAAATTTACTCCTCAGATAGCAGCAATGTGGAGTAGTGGAATATGTATGGTTAGACCCATCTGTGTCTCAGGTAGGAAATGGAAACACAGACACCATACACTAACATGTACTCTGCATATGTATGAGGAGAATGAAAAAGAGCATTGTTAAAAATAACTGGATTCTTAAAATTGTACTATGTTTTCACAATTATTTTATTATTACAACTAAAAAGAGAAAAAAATCACCTTACATGTTTTGAGCAGTACATATTTAATTATAATAAAAACAAACTATGATTTATTTCTTTTCAGTTTAGATTGGGGAAAAAAACCCTTTAGAAGAAATTATCATTTCATGCACTCAAAATTTCTGCATACATTACAAAGAAAGGTTTTCCATGTTTAATAAATCACCATGGTAGTGTAGATTTCTAATTTATTTGTGGTAAAAATATAGCTGAACAATTTATCGAAACCTTAAATATTTAAATTTCATCAAATATATTAAATTCATCAACATTTAAATTTTTATACAGGAATTTTATTCTTTTAATTAATGTTTTCTATTATTAGAAATTTAATAAACTTTAGAAAAAATTTATAAGTATATAGTATTAAAATATATAATGTAAACTATGCCTTCAAAGCACATTTAGAGTTTCATAAATATGTAAAGATTGAACAAGCTCATAAGTATCACTTTTATAAATTTTTTGTTAGGACATATTCATGATACAGGGGGATTCATAGTGACAATTCCAATTAGACTTATACTGTACATTATTTACATTGCCTCATCGTCTCTCCCCCTCAACCCCCTCCCCACCCCACTTAAAGCAGTTGCAGGAGGTTTCTTAGTTCTGTTTGGTTTAGCTCTCAGTTTTGACATGTGAGTATCAAGAATATCATGTTCAAGTTCAGGCAAAATGCTGTGCTTTGTCATGTAGTCAGTGGTCAGAGTTGACTGACTATAAGATCTGCATTACAAGAAATAAGTAATTCCAAATCAATTTAATACTAGATTTAAAACTTAGTACCGGCAAAATAGAATTTCCTGAAGACTTTTTCTTGTAATCCAAATTACTATGGTTGTCTCATTTTGTACAAACATCATAAATAATTTAGTAATCATTTTTTTTACATAAAGATCAGTTTTTCTTTGACTTTGAGCTCCAGTCTCTTAACCGGAATCATTGAAATACCAATGTAAATAATTCCTTAACTGACAAAGTGAACCCACTGCTATAAGTCTTCAACAGTAGTACATTACTCTCAAATTCTAATACATTGAATTTGATCCTAGAGGGGAAACTTTGTTATCCATTACTAGTCATCTTTTATGTCAATTGCCTATACAATAACTGGGGGTTCTAGAGCTCCTCTGCCCAACAAGACCTGCTTTGTAACCTATTGGCTGGACTCTTTTGGAACCCCTGCTCATTTTATTTCAGTACAAAGTCGTCTGTTCTAAAGTTCCTCTAAACACACAATGTCTACGCATTACCACAAACTTGCTTGAATCCAGGGAGTGTTTATTATTTCTGGATTTCAATAAACCTTTTTGCTATAGTTGAAATGATATTGATCTCAATGTGAAAAGGCTGTTTTCAAATCTAGTGAAGTTTAATCTGTACATTTAAAATGAATTTTATAATAAAATTACTATTAATAAATCATTTCTCAAAGTTTTTTTCTTAAAACATGGATTGTGATGTTTATTTCTACATCCCAGGAAGCATATGATAGTGAAGGGTCTGAAGTATTTGCTTTAGAAATGGTCTGATGAGGCAACAAGATGAGAACAAAAGAAACTTTGGCTTAGTAATGAACAGTTTCACAGTGTTGGGATTCATGTAGATTCAAGAGATTCCATAAAGGAAATATCTTTTAGCATATCACTAGGAAGGAAAATTTGAGATTAATAATAGAAAAATGAAACAATTGAATGCACATACATATATATAAGTAAACACATTAAATATAATAACAGCATATCCATAAGTCTTACATCGTTATTCTGTAATTTGTTGCATAGTAATAGCTGGTATATACAACCCCTGTCAATTCATAGTCCCTTTATGTTTAGAAAGTGCCTTAGATATTCTTGGTTCTTTGCTTGCTGAGGCTATCCAAATGAATATTCATAAAACATATGGGTCATTGGGAAGATTCCAGTTATATATTATTAGGTATTGCCCCAAGGAACTTTTTGCAGCCCTATGTAGTTCTTAGCCTTATCATGTAGTATTAATCAGAATCAATCAGTCAGGATCTAATAATCTGCCTGGTGATTTGCTGACTTGAAGAATATAAAGTAACCAGGTAACAGATTCAATGGAAAGATCTTATTATCCCCTGTTGAAAGCATGTCTATCTTCACAATTACAACATTTAGACCAGGAAGATCTGCATTTATAGTTATGGAAAGGAAAAATATTTTATATCTCTCTCTGATCGCTCTATATAATAGTAAAGAGTGTCATTCCCATTTGTTTCCTTATATTGCCAGATCCAAGAAGTCTGGTCATTTTGTATATTCAACCTTTGGAAACTAAATATAATATTACATGAGCATATTGTTTTTAAATTTAGGACATTATAGAGGAGACAAAACTCTACTTTGTTCTTCTTAAGATTTTTCAGTTGGATCTGAAGTGAATTTTCCAGAAGAGAAAAGAATACAAATTTATTTAATGCAAGTTTTATATGGCATGAGAGTCTTCATAAAGAAAAGAAAACCCAAAGACACAGAGTTAGACATATATTGAATTGGATGAAGTGTATCAAATCATGAAAAGTGACAGAGCAAAGGGGCTTAGCGTAGGGTATACTTAAGTGGTTGGAACACTGTACAGAAGATGAGGGTTAGCGTAAAAAGATTTCCCTAACCCTCAACTTGTCCTGGAACATAAAAATGTTACTTTGTTCCTAGCATAGGGAACACATTTTTGTAGATGAATGTCATGTGTTTTAAGAAAAAGCAGAATATGAAGAAATAAAATTTAAAAATGATTCACATAAGAAACAGAATTAAAATTGGGTGTTAGAATGTGGTATGCAAAAATAATTTTACTGTTGCAAAATAAATGGTAGCTGTAAAAATAGCGGTTTTATTTTTTATTGAAAAAATTATTCACATTTCATTATTCACAAAACCTAAATTCATGGCAGCAAACTTAAAATGTGCAACTGAGTAGTTAAATACTTTTAAAGATTTTGTTCTTATACAAGCAATGTCAGCAACATATCAGGGAGAAGTATGGCATTAAAACAAAATTCTTGTTTTTCTTTTTTGGCAATAGTGGGGTTTGAACTCAGGGCCTTGTGCTTGCTAGGCAGGTATTCTACCACCTGAGCCATGCAAACATAAATAAAATTCTGTAGTCACTGTTTTGCATTCTTATATAGAAGGTAGAGGAAACTGTTCTTAAAAGAAAAAATATTTTAGATAGGGTAATAGTATTGTACTTAACAGCTAGCTAAATGATAGGTAACTGATTCAGGCTTTGGTTCCTACATGTGTAGCCCAAAACATGGTGGGTTTTTTGTTTGTTTTGTTTTGGTGGTACTAGGATTTGAACTCAAGACTTCATGCTTGCTAGGCACAAAGGATGGCTTTTTTTATAAATTGGCGATTAACAATAACAACAAAATTAAGTAACATAGCATTCTCATTTAGTAAGTAAATCATATATTATTTTTCTACTGAATAATTAATAGACAAAGGTTTAACAATGAGGCCAAATAATATTTTCAGGGGCAGAAAGATTCCAATCTGTGTCTGTGTTGTTTATTATAGGCATTCACTTTCTATAATTAATTTTAGCATTCATTCAGTTATTTGGTGATTTATTTATTATATATTCAATTGTTTATTCAATTTACACGTGTTAAGAATCTCCACAGTGGCAGATAATATGCTAAGCACTGAAAGATTAAGGAAAAACAATAAGGTTCTTAGCTTTTCCTTATTATAACATGGACAGAAATAATGCAGAACATTCATCGCCTTTCTCCTCAACATTGCTTCTCCTACAAACACAGCACATATACACATTCTGTGTACACACACAGCATGGACTCTCTTGCTAGGTCATTTCTCTTGGCAAAAGCGAAGAATAAGGATCATTTTTAATTTTGAGTAAAAAGGAGTAACTAAGAGATGAGCAAATGGTTCAAGGATCAGTCATAAACACTGTACATGTGTATTTCTGACATTATTTGTGTTATCGTGTTAGTGCGTTTGTATGTGTGTTATGCTGTGTGTGAGATAGAAATATAGAGAAAAGTGCAGAACAGGTTCTGCCTGGAAGGGAAAGGGGAGGGGGGGAGAGGATGGGGGCAGAGGGCAGGAGGGAGAAATGACCCAAACAATGTATGCAAAATGTTGAGGGACAAAGGAGAAAGTGTCTGGCACATGCTCTTCCCCAAGGTTTTATGCTGGGCTGGCCAGCACTTTCAGATGACATTGCAAGAGACTTGCTCTTAGAAAGCATCTCTCTTTTAGTTAAATGCTGTGAATTTCCAAAATATTTCATTATTAGTAGTATATATTTTCCTGATTTTTTTATTTTAACCTTATCAAATTTACCACTTTTCTTATTGTTGCTTTTAAATTTTCATTTGACATTTTCCTCAGTTTATCTACACTTTCTCCTAAATGTTCTTTATACTTTTATTGGGCTGTATTGAATGTGCATATTAAGTTAAGTTGTAAAAATATCATATGATCATGAATCTTTATATCTATGGCCACCTTTTTCCTTTCTAATTATTCCTGTCTAATCATTTTTCACTCTTCTTGAGGTTGTAATAAATCTGCTTTCATGCAAAGAGATCTTCCACATTACTTGATAAAATTCATTTATAAAAAAACATTAGCATTTGGAAAAATGTTTAAAAAACATTTCTGCCAGAATTAAATAGGATATTTTGTATAATAATATGTTATGTATAGTGAGAAGTCAGAAAAGTTTTAAGTACTTACTAAAATAGTCCAGGAGAGAAACAGCTCAAAACTAAAAGGTATTATAAAGGGCTGCTTGATGAGAATTTGGCAACTGAATATATCAGAAAATGTAATATACATTTAAAAAGAGAATTTTTAATTTTTTAATTCATTCTTGGCCCAGAAAAATTAAAATATACTATGGCTCTCCAGTTAATTTTAACAAAACAAGCTGTTACATAATATACCCTTATTTCATAGAAAATAAAAACATTAATTTTTTAATGTATTCCATGTTGCATAATCGTTCAAAATACTTTGATTTTAAAAATAAATGTAAATTTGACCCATTACTAAAGATAAGTTCAACATTTCAATTACATCATTACATAATCGACAAATACCTGTCAATTCCCTTACTTTCATTAAAAATAGTCTGAGATATGATGTGTGTGTTTCATCACATTCAAAATTAGACGTGAAAATTAAAAAAATTTCTCAAGGATAAATACACAAATATTTGTATATGCACAGGCATTACCACCTGGAAGTATGGGGCAAAATACTTTTCCCCGTATAGTATATGTTTGATATACTTTGAGTGCATAAAAACAGATAGTTAAAACAGATAATGCAGTTAAGCTGACACATCTCTAGAACTGCATACGTTCTAATTTTCTCTGACCTTGACTAGCACAAGTCTTCCCTTTGTTTTAGTTTTCACTCCTTTTTCGTCCTTCAATTTTCTTTGAAACCAAGGTCAGACCTTCTTTATCAGTTCCCTACTGAGTAAGAAATGGCTTATAAGAAAGTACAGAGGCTATTTGGGTTTGGAGATATAACTTAAAGGGAAACATCTAAAGACAAAAGAGGTGGAAAGGCCCAAAGGTTTCATGTGCAACCCTTTAAGGAAAAAAAAGAAAGAACGGTCATACAGATACTAAAACTATATATGAGTTGATTTCAACTTTGATGGAAAGTTCTTCCAGAGTCTGAGTAGAAGTATTATAAGTAATTGCAGTTTTAAGACAGTTCTTGCTTATTGTTATACGAAAATGTTACACATTTTGGGGCACGTAAGATTTTCACCTATATTACCCTTTATTGCTTTAGTTATTCCTGTTGGCAAAAACAGTTTATTTCAAGAGCTCTAGAGTCAGTGGTAACAATTCAACTTATAAATGTTTATTATGTTTTATGTGAATAAACACAGAAATGAGAAGTCAATTAGGTGTTCTTAGCACCTAATACCTAAATCTAAAAGAAAACATGTTTGAAATACACACACACACACACGCACATTTCACATGATATAATTTTTATCTGCAGTTTCCAAGTGTAAAACTAATGATATAGGGAAAGTAATAATCCAACATGGACATCACATTGTGTAGAAAAAATATTTATCTGAATACATCAGTATTTTCAGGGCTGTCTATCAGCCCTAAATGTGAGTAAATTTCTCTTTTCTTATAAAAACATTAGTTATTGCATTTAGGCCACACTATAATCCATTATGACCTCATCTCAATACGATTACATCTGCAAAGATGTTGTGGTTATCTTTTGGTATTTGTCATGGAATGGCTCCAGGACCCCAAATGCACCAGAATATGCATATGCTCTAGCCCCTTGTAAAAAATTGGTGTAGCATTTGCGTAGAACTTATATACTTCTTCATGTATACTTAAAAGCATCTCTAAGTTATTTCTAACACTTAGACACTGCAAATGCTGTGCAAATAGCTATTATATATCATCTATCATATATAATTATACATATCATATACATATTTAATAGAAAAATCTGTACATGTTCAGTGATAGATACAGCCATCAGTCTTAACTAGATCTGACAGCACACAAATGAGACAAGAAATGAAAAATGCTCATGTAAGCTAGAGAATGACTGAGAATCTGTGAATTGTGTGCATCAAGTAGGGTGTGCACATACATCATGCTATCAGTGGAATATGGCATAGTGGTCAGTGTGTGGAAAATTCAAGTTTTGATTTTAGGATTATTCTGAAATTTTGTTTATTGCTTTCAACCTATAGCTGAAATTCAGAACCTATGGATAGATATTTCCAAATATGGATTAGCCATTTCAACCCAGTACAAAAAATATCACATATATATTTTTGAAATTTCGTTTGTTTAGTCTACTTGACAAATGGGTGTAATTTATCTTTATATTTGGTGTTTCTTCCTTCTCTCTCTCTCTCTCTCGCTTATTCTCTCTCTCTCTCTCTCTCTCTCCTTCAGTGTTGTAGATTAAAACAATTGTCTCACACATTCTAGGCATGTGCTGTACTACTGACCTATACCCCAGCCCTACATTTGGTGAATCCTCAGTAAAAATGATATCAGGAATCTAATCTAGTTTACAAATCTTATATTGCATTCCCATGAGGAATTATGTATTGATGAAATCTTTAGTAATGTGCCTTTTTGTATGAAGACAAGTTAATCACCTTTAGAAATGCATAAAAATAAATGATCTCCATTTAATATCTTACTTTTCAGAATGGATTTTTCAACAAATTAAGCTTTTCTAAAAGTCACAAAAATATCATTTTGTATGGTGACAATTTGTTTCATTCCATCCTTCATTCTCTGCCTTTCTTCAATAAACATTAGTCTATTAAAATTATGTGACCATTATAATAAATAAGGCATTGATTTGCTCTCAAAGTATTTAGCTGTGGTAAAAAATAAAGATACATACAAATATCAAAGTGTGTAAGCATTATGATACAAGGAGGAACTGAGGGTCCTGGGAAAAAAGGAAGTTCACCTTATTTGATGAGCTCGAAGTTTACCTGTAGGAGGCAATAACTGAGGTAAGTTTAAGAATGAAAAGTTAGGGTAATAAGGATATGAGAAGACAAAAACTTGTAAAGTCACACTGAACACTCTGAAGACCTTTTTCAGTGTGAAGGAAGTGAACACACTTTAAGAGAAAAAAAATAGTCAGGTACCAGAGACTGAAGCCCCTCATCTATAATGGAAATGTACATTTCACTATTACAAATCCAATGCACTTATTATACTTATATAAAACATCACAATAAAATGTATAATTTTAAAAAAACATTGGGTATATTTTTATAAGTCTAACTGACCAAATATGCCATCTGTACAAGTCAAGCCAAACCAGCTTTGTTTGTATGTTTTTACTCTCATTTTAAATTCTTTTATACATTTTTATACAAGCCCAGCTTGTGTTTTTTTTTCTTATCAATTCATTTACTGCCACAGTTGAAAAGGTACATTTCCAATAAATTTTCATGTTTCCATGTTTGTTTACTTACTTTTTTTTTTTAGATTCTTTTATTCACATGTGCATGCATTGTTTGGGTCATTTCTCCCTCCTGCCCCCTCCCCCACTCTCTTCCCCTTTCTCCTGTCAGTTCCAGGCAGGTCCTGTTCTGCCTTTATCTCTAGTTTTTTGAAGAAAAGAGATAAGCCTAATAAGGAAGACAAAGAATTTTTGAAAGTTGAGTTGAGGATAGCTATACAGAAATATTCCTAGCATTGCTTTCATGTACACATGTGTTACAACCTAAGTTGATTCATCTCTAACTGATCTTTACCCTGGTTACTGATCCCCTTCTCATGATAACCTCTGTTGCTTTAAGGTTTCTGTATTAGCTCCTCTGGAGTGGGGACATCAAACACTTTCATGTTTTGGGTTTTCTACCTATTTCTATATCTCCCATATGTGCTCTCCCCTTGTCATGTGATCCCAGTCCAACCACATTGCTACATTAGATCTAGGACAATTGCTTACTTTCATATGATTTCATCCCCATATAACCTGAATTCCAATTTAAATCAGCAAAGTCTTGCTCTGAACTTGACAGACATAAAGAATTGTATGGCTTGGATCCTATAGCTCAAAAACATTTGGAGAACACAACGAGCAGCATCTATTTAAAAAAATCTTAGGGTTGCAAGCTATTAGAAACTAACTTCGGTCATTTGAATTTCTTCTTTTGAGAAAGTTCTGTGTAATTCAGTTTCCCATTTCTTAATTGGTTCATTGATTTGGGCAGAGTTTACTTTCTTAAGTTCCCTGCATATTCTGGTTATCAGTCCTTTGTCTGATGTATAGCTGGCAAATATTTTCTTCCACTCTGTGGGTGATCTCTTCAGTTTAAAGACCATTTCTTTTGTTGTGCAGAAGCTTTTTAATTTTATGAAGTACCATTTGTCCATCCTCTCTAGCCATAAAGGAAATGCAAATCAAAGCCACACTAAGATTCCACCTCACTCTTGTTCAAATAGCTATCATCAGAAACACTACCAACAACAGGTGTTGGCGAGGATGTGGAGAAAAAGGAACCCTAGTCCACTGCTGGTGGGAATGCAAGCTGGTGCAGCTACTCTGGGAAAAAAAAATGGAGGGTTTGTAAAAATCTAAACATAGACCTGCCATATGATCCAGTAATCCCACTCCTGGGGATATACTCAAAGGAATGTAACATAGGTTACTCCAAGGGCACTTGCACACCCATGTTTATTGCAGCGCTAGTCACAATAGCCAAGTTATGGAACCAGCCAAGATGCCCCACTACGGATGAATGGATCAAGAAAATGTGGTATTTATACACAATGGAATTTTGCTCAGCCATGAAGAATGAAATCTTACCATTTGCAGGTAAATGGATGGAACTGGAGAACATTATCCTGAGTGAGGTTAACTGGGCTCAGAACACCAAAAATTGTATGTTCTCCCTCATATAAGGACTTTAGATCTTGGGCAAATGCAGCAATGTGGTTGCTCTTGGATCACATGACAAGGGGAGAGCACATGTGGGAGATATGGGAATAGGTAGAAAACCCAAAACATGAAAGCATTTGCTGTCCCCACTCCAGAAGAATTAATACAGAAACCTTAAAGCGACACAGGTTAACATGCAAAGGGGATCAGGAACCAGTGTGAACATCAGTTAGAGATGAATCAACTTGGGTTGTAACACATGTGTACATGGAAGCAATGCTGTGAATCTCTCTGTATAGCTATCCTTAATCCAACTAGCAAAAACGCTTTGTCTTCCTTATTATGCTTATTCTTCTCTTCAACAAAATTAGAGATAAGGGCAGAACAAATCTGCACGGAAGTGAGGGGGGTAGAGGGGCAGGGGGCAAAAATGACACAAACAATGTATGCACATGTGAATAAGTGAATAAAAAAATTAACTTTGCACAGACTGGAGACATTATAAAAGACCAACAAAAAATGAATAAGACTCAACTGCAACTGCATGATCATCTACTTGTACGCATATGCACTGAATCGTGTTTTTATAAAGCTCTGCAGATAAAAAATCCTTTCACAAGTTAGTCACAGAAATGCTCTTTAAGAAAGATAGTTACCTTCCCTTTTTTTTGTACCTGTAAATCACTTAATGTAGATTTCATTACAATTTCAAAAACAATGTCCTGTTAATATTTTTCCTAAATTAAGCCACTTAATTTTCTTCTTCACTACAGAAGACATTCATCAAAAGGCCATTGAGTATTTTTACAATAAAAAATAGCCCCGTATAAGACAAAAAAATTAGAACTTTTATTCCTTTTTTAAAACTATTGAGGAAAAAATGTTAAGGATGGTAGACAGCAAAACCAGTAAAAACTTAAAACCTAACCAATTTGTACAGAGAGTGGCTACAGCAGCACCCTCTTCGCCTGGATATCCCTATCTTCCACAATTTGCCACCCTCAGTAGGCATTTTTTCCTGATTCTCCTCTGTCCTTCCTCAGCCACAGGCTGAATGTATTTGGCAATTGATCCCAATACTGGTGTAAGAACAGGTGGCGAGTGTTTTCTAGTGCAAGGCTGGCCCAGGACAAAGGATGAAATGTAGAACATACTGTTTATGCCCACTCCAAGGCTTCCAATTACCAGCTTGTGTTTTTCATAACTGTTATAGTTTTACACTTAAAATATGAAGACACTACAATAATAACCATATACACAACAGTTTCCTTATGACTATATTACATTAGTATGAGAGATGTTATAATCAAAAAACTAATAATATTACATTGTTATTAAATAGAGTCCACAAAACTAATAACTTACTATTTTTACCACATTCCTCTTTCCTGCATTCTAATTGAGACACCACATCACATTTAGTTGCCCTGTCTTCAAAATCTCTCCTTGGTGTGGCAGTTTCTCAGATTCTCCTTAGTTTTGGTCACCTGGGTGTTTTTAAAGATCACTGGTCAGGTATTTTGCATAATGCAACTCAATTTAGATTTGTTTGAGTTTTCCAACTATTTTTCTCAAGTTTTAATTGGAAGTATGTGCTGGGAGAGGGTATGTGACCAAGGTAAAGTCCCACTTTCATCACATTCTGCCAGTGCGACAGGTTACCAATGTACTGTTAATCCCATTCACATTAACTATGCTCTCCTGGTTGAGAGAGTGGTTGTTATGTTTAGCCATCATAAAGATGTTATTTTTACTCCTTTACACTATGAGTAAGAAAGTCACTACAAGCTGTTCATGACTTCTTTCAAGGAAAAATATCTACAACACTTTTTAAATGTTTCAAGAAAGATTTGTCTCCTCTTTCATATTAATTTGTTTGTAAAATTATGGAATTTGAACATTTATTTTATACTTTACTTTTTACCCACTATGTATTTATTTTGTTGCTTAAATTTCTCAGCTATCAAGAACTCTTCCACCTTGCAGCTCTGATCTCCAGTTGACATTCTTTCATCCACTAGTTTGTGCTTCTTTGTTTTCAAGCTGCTCCGACTACATATTTGCCCCATTTCTGTGAGCTGCCATATCTACAAGAGACCCAGTTACTTTTATTGGAGAAAGATTTTAAACAGCTAGATATGCTTATTGCTCTCAGGTGTCACAGTCAACCCAACACTTTAGTCAGTATAGGTTCGTCTTTTGATTTTCGGTAAACTCCCGCCGCAGCAGTGAGAAACCTTCCATTTGCCATTCATTTTTCTTAATTATTCAATTCTAGTATAAATGTGTTTCATTACGCAAATTGTTAAAACATGTTCCTATAGAAGTTTATCAACCAGACTAACAAACATATGGAATTAATTTTGCATTTAGTCATATACTTAACTCATCGTCAAGGTTTTAAGTAAGTGCCTGTGTCTTTTGTTCCATTTAGTAAAATTGCATTATGTATGGGTATCATGGTTTTATTGTTTCTTTCACAATACCCTTCATTATATCCTTAGTCATCTGAAATGATGTTTATTTATTTATTGGGCCTTGTGCTTGTTCTTTAACACTGGAGCACTGCCTCCAACCTTTTTTTTGTCTTTAGATGTTTTTCAGATATGGTCTTACACTATTTTCCTACACTGGCCTTGGATCATGATCCTTCTACCTGAAGCTTCTGTGTAGCTGAGATTACATGCAGGAACCACTGTGTTCAGCCTGATGTGTTTTTGAGATACCGTCTTCCTACTTTGCCCAGGATGGACTCAAGCCACAATCTCCCATCTTCATCTCCCATATATTTGAGATTGTAGGTGTATAACACCATGCATAGCTCCAAAATGATTTGTAATATATATGCACTACTGAAGTTTATTCTTTACACTGTCAAGTTCTATGGTTTTGGTTTTGTTTTTTATTATTATACATTCACAGCATTGTGTATCCACTATTATTCTATGTTATCAACTGGCTCTAGAGCACTACCTTGTCCAGAATGTCATAATGGGACATTATATATATAATCTTTTTGTACTAACTTCTCTTTCTTAGAAATATACATGTAAAATTAACTCGTGCTTTTGCTTTGCTTGACTGACCACTCATTCCTTTTATTACTAAATAATTCCATTGTTTAGATAAATCATTGTTTATTTATCCTCTCATTAACAGAGGACATCTTGTTTGTTTCTAGTTCTTATCAATTGTAAATAAAACTACTATAATAATTTGCATGCAGGTTTTGTGGGATGCATGAGTTTTCAGACAAGTTTCTGTGGTTAGAATGGCTTTTTCTTTATTCATTTATTCATATGTGCAAACATTCTTTGGGCCATTTCTCCCCCCTGCTCCCTGCCCATTTCCTCTTCCCCCCATCACCCTTGCTTCTAGGCAGAACCTGTTCTGCCCTTTTTTCCAATTTTGTTGAAAAGTAGACATAAGCAATAATAAGAAAGAAACAGTGTTTTTGCTAGTTGAGATAAGGATAGCTATACAGAGAGATTCCCAGTATTGCTTCCATGCACAAGCATATTACAACCCAAAATGACTCATCTCTACCAGATCTTTTCACTACTTCCCAGTCACCTTCCCAAATTGACCTCTGTCATTTTAGGATTACTGTATTAACTCCTCTGCAGTGGGGACATCAAACACTTTCAAGTTTTGGCTTTCTACCTATCCCCCATTCCTCCCTTATGTTCTCTCCCCTTAGCATATGACCCAAGTCCAATAATACTAGTGCACTTGTTTTAGGTCTAAAGTCTGCATATGAAGGAGAACATACGATTTTTGGTGTCCTGAGCCTGACTAACATCACTTAAGATGATGTTCTCCAGTTCCACCCATTTATTTGTGAATGATAAGATTTCATTCTTCTTCATGGCTGAATAAAATTCCATTGTGTATAAATACCATGTTTTCTTAATCCATTTGTCAGTAGTGGGGATCTTGGCTGTTTCAATAACTTGGCTATTGTGAATAGTGCTGCAATAAATATTGGTGTGCATGAGTCGCATTCCTTTGGGTATATCCCTAGGACTGGGATTGCTATATCATATGGCAGATCTATGTTTAGTTTTTTAAGAAACCTCCATATTGTTTGCCAGAATTTTTGCACTAGCTTGCATAGAATGCCTTTTTTCAGTAGTAAGTCTTCTAAAGCTTTAACATGTGATTAAATTTAAATTTATATTTGTATACTTTAATTTTTAAAATAATGTTTCTTATATTACATTGTACAAGTTTTTAACCGGCCTAGTTATTTTAGTGTGTGTATATGTATATGTATATATATATATGTGTGTGTGTGTATGTGTGTATATATATATATATAAAATTGTTATTTTCTGCATGTAAATAGTGTTGTTTTGAAAAAAAATTTTTTTGGTTTACAAATAACCCTTTGCTGGGGACTGGATGCTTTATTGTGGGCCATCAAGATTAAGGATGCCTGCTGTTACCGATTTTGTTAAACTTATTGTTGTTATTTCTATCTAGGTCATTAGAGAAAAGGAAAGGAAGAAAAATAAGGAATTCAAGTTAGAAAGGAAAAAGTAAAATTATTTGTATGCATATTATATATATATATACAGATGATGGAAATATATAAATCTATATGTCTATATATCTATATCTATGTCATTATAGGTCCACAATGCTCCCATTAAAAACCAAATTTTCAAATTCAAAAGGATATTTTGACATATTTTGCACCACTGAAGACCTAGAACTTTCATTTGGTAGAAGCTCTGTGAACTTTTGTGAAATCTGTGTCCCAACTTCTGACATGAAAATATACCACCTGCTTGTCATTAGTCAATCCTTGCTCAGGATATCCAATCAGCATAAAATCATCAATGTAATGGACCATTGTGATGTCTTGAAGAAGAAAAAGGTTTTACTTTTTGCTAGGGTATTATTGTAAACTTGGGAAGAACCTTAGCTGAGTCATTTTGCAAAGTAACACAATCTCAAGAAATCCAGATCTGTAAACTAACTCAAGTATAGGAATTGAGGGATGAATATTCTCCATTTTGGGGGTTTGAGTTAGATCTCTATACACCCAATGTACACTTTTCCACTCAATGTAATAAAGTAAGGAACTAGTAGATTATCTCTTTATGTGTTTCCTAGGGACATCATGAAAAACTAGTCTTTAATTCAGAATATCTGGATTGCTGTTTTGACTGTGCTGTTATTACAGTAAGATCATGTACCCTGTATTTGGTAATTAAGTGACACCATTTGATCCTTGACACTTTTGGATCACAATATCCACATTACATTTAGGAATCTCCTAATTTATAGTTAGTGGTCTACTGAGAAGAAAAATTATAGAAACATATAGAGATGCTTGTGTCACACGTTTCTGCATCTTCCTTTAGTGTGTCTGATATAATAATTTCCAATTGTCACCACAATCTTCTAGTGTGGAAAATCTTTCTCTACAGTATACTGTGGCAGCACAGGCACTGCAGTGCTATTTTTTGCATATCTATTTTGGCTTACCTTTCAGGTAAACAACCAAACAATCAGAGAGTTTATAATTTCTGAAAATAAATCACTATAACTGGAATTTCTTCTTAGTGGTCCCCTACCAATAAATTCAGCCTGATCCAATTTTATTATCTTTCTATCATTATATGATAGTCATACAAGTATTCCCATGCATATTTCCTACACATAAGTCAACACTAATTAGAAAATTAAGGCAATTTTATTTTTGCAGTGTAGTATACTTTCTAGTGGCAAACTTTGAATGCTGTTTTGCAAGTTTGTTAAATCTTATATCTAGGTAGAGAGTTAGAAGTTAAAATGGGTAATGGAAGCAGAACGTGAACAATACGTTGCAAAGTGACGGCATCAAGGGAGGACATTATAGTTTCTTCAGGCAAAGCAAAAGTAAACTGCTCAGGCAAGAAAAACCTGGTAGAAGGAACAAGCTAGATCTACTAGATTAAATGGATCTTCCCACATATCCCCATTAGAATTTCCAGCATCCCATTCCTTCTACAGACACCCTGTGAGACTGGATATTTAACTTGTGTTCCTGTTCAGGCACTTGCTAGATGTGCAAGTTTGATATTCAGAAATTTTAGTCCTACAGCTATCAGAGTTAAGGATTCCTTTCAAGCAGGTATAGCAACTTTCTGGTTATTTATTTTGGTTCAGAGTTTGAACTGGGATTTGAAACACTGAGTTTATCCCTTATGTGCTGTTTCTCCACTGCATCTAAGAGTAACAAGAAATACCATTTTTGATCCTCTGTTTTTAGCTTGATTAAATATTATAATGTATCAGAATCATGGCCACACAACTTTTTCCTTCTCTTTGAGTAAGAAATCCAGCAGCACAAAAAAGAATGAAATTTTGTCATTTGCATGCAAATGGATGGAACTGGAGAACATCATCTTAAGTGAAATTAACCAGGTTCAGAAGGCCATAAGTCACATGTTTTCTCTCATATGTAGAAAATAGAGCTAATACAAACATAGAAATATTATGAAAAACAGGTCACACTAATGAGAGGTCACAATTGAGAAGGGGAAGATATAAGAAGCAAGTTAAGAAGGTGAACATGGTTGATGTACTGTCAATACAAGAATGAATGTAGAATTTTTAAAGCTCTCAAAAGCACCATATCATGGGAACTAAGGTAGAAAGAAGAAAAATACAACAGATGAACCAAATTGGGCTATAATGCACATGTACATGGATTTTTCATGAGGAAAGTCATTGTGTAACTATTTTAAATAAGCAACAGTGTCATTTATTCCTTTCACAAGATCAGACAATAGGAGGGAAGAACATTCTGTAGACATCAGCGACATCGATTTGATCTATGGTGTGATTTAATTCTAAAATTTTTTTATTGATTTTTTTGTTTGAATGACCTATCTATTGGTGATTCAGGGGTATTAAATTTCTCATTACCACTGTTTTGGAGTCTATATGTGATTTTAAGTCCTTTAAAGTATGTCTGATGAAACTGGGTACACTGAGATTGGGTCCATATAGGTTGATTATGGTTATTTCCTTTTGGTGCATTTCTCCTTTAATTAGTATAGAGTGTACTTCTTTATTTTGTTTGATCAATGTAAGTTTGAAGTCTACTTTGTCTGAGACAAGTATTACTACTTCTGCCTGTTTTCAGGGGCCACTGGCTTGGCAAATCTTCTTCCAGCCTTCCACCCTAAGACAGTGTTTTGTTTTTTTTTTTTTTTTTGTCAATGAGGTGGGTCTCTTGTAAAAAACAGATTGTTGGATCTTCCATTTTAATCCAGTTTGTCCAGTGGTATCGTTTGATGGAGGAGTTGAATCTGTTGGCATTCATTGTTACTATTGATAGATATGTGGTGATTCCTGTCATTTACATGTTTCTGTTGTTTAAGGGTTTGTGTGCAGCTGAATTAATGTTACTCTCTGATTCCTTGTCTCTTCTTCTCCTGTGGGTTGATATTACTGTCCTCTCATGGTTTTGTTTGCTTTTCTTTTTTTTTTATATGTGCAGAATTCCTTGGAGAATCTTTTGTAGTTGTGGCATGGTGGTCATATATTGGTTTAGTTTCTGCTTATAGTGGAAGACTTTTATTGCTCCATATATTTTGAATGATAGTTTTTGTGGGTAGAGTATCCTAGGGTTGAAGTTATTTTCATTCAGTGCTTGGAATACTCACTCCATGCCCTTCTTGCTTTTAAGGTTTTGGTTGGGAAATCTGCTGTGATTTTGATGGGTTTACCTTCATATGTTATTTATTTTTTCTCTCTCACAGCCTTCAATACTCTTTCTCTGTTCTCTGTGCTTGTTGCCCTAATGATAATATATCATTTTGGGCAAGTGTCTTTAGGGTCCTGGAGGCTTCCTGTACCTGAATGGGCATAATGTTCTCTAGATTTGGGAAATTTTATGTTATTATTTTATTGAATATATTATGAATTATTTTGCTTGGACCTCTTCTCCTTCTTCAATGCCCATGATTCATGATTCTCAGGTTTGGTCTTTTGATGGAGTTGGTGAGTTCTTGCATATTCCTTTCATAGGTCTTGAGTAGTTTGACTATCAGTTCTTTAGTTTTTCTTTTAATTTCTATTTTATCTTCAATTTATGGGATTCTGTCTTCTGCTTGTTCTAGTCTGCTTTAGTGACCTCCCACTGTATTTTGTGTTGCTGTTTCATTCCTGTTCATACATTCTTCTCAGAAGCCCATGGAATAAAGAAAATGGATACTCAGCTGCAGATTCCAACAAAACAAAGAAAATGACACCAAGGAACTCAAGGATGTCCACAAAAACAGCCTCAAAGAAGAAATACTGCAAGTACTCACTGAGAATTTCATGGAGATGATAATAGACATGGTTATCTAAAATGTACAAGATGCATCAAGAAATTGCAAGACACCAAAAACAAAGAATATGAGAAGACACAAAAACAAATAAATGAACTATTTGTGAAGTGAAATAAAGAACACTATAAACAGAGAGATAAATGAATTATACTTGAAAATAGAAAATATAAAGAGGAAGTGACCCATGACATGGAAAGCCTCAGAAAAAAGAATGAAAACTGCCCAAATAGAACTTCCCCATGGCATATTATCATTAAAACAACAAGCACAGAGAACAGAGAAAGAGTATTGAAAAGTGTAAGAAAGAAAAAACAAATAACCCATAAAACTACACCCATCAAAATCACAGCTGATTTCTCAACCAAAACCTTAAAAGCAAGAAGGGCATGGAGTGAGATATTCTGGGCACTGAGTGAAAATAACTTCAACTCTAAGATACTCTACCCACCAAAACTATCACTCAAAATATATGGAGCAATAAAAGTCTTCCACTATAAGCAGAAACTAAAACAATATATGACCACCAAGCCACCACTACAAAAGATTCTCCAAGGGATTCTGCACATATAAAATAAAAGCAAACAAAACCATGAGAGGACAGTCAATACTAACCCACAGAAGAAGAGATAAGGAATCGGAGAGTAATTCAGCTGCACACAAACTCTTAAGCAACAGAAACATGTAAATAACAGGAATCACCACATACCTATTAATATTAACAATGAATGTCAACAGATTCAACTTTCCCATCAAAATATACTGCTTGACAAACGGGATTAAAATGGAAGATCCAACAATCTGTTTTTACAGGAGACTGACCTCATTGACAGAAACAAAAACTGATTTACCAAGCCAATGGGCCCTGAAAACAGGCAGGAGTAGCAATACTTATCTCAGACAAAGTAGACTTCAAACTTACATTGATCAAACAAAATAAAGAAGGACACTCCATACTAATAAAAGGAGAAATGCACCAAAAGGAAATAACTATTATCAACCTATATGAACCCAATGTCTGTGCACCCAATTTCATCAAACGTAGTTAAAATGACTTAAAAGCACATATAGACTCCAAAGTAGTGGTAGTGAGAGACTTTAATACTCCCCTATCACCAATAGACATGTCATCCAAACAAAAAATCAACAAAGAAATTCTAGAAATAAATCACACCATAGGACAAATGAACCTAACTGATGTTTGCAGAATATTTCATTCAACATCCACACAACATACATTCTTCTCAGTAGCCCATGAAACTTTCCCTAAAATTGATAATATCTTAGGGCACAAGGCAAGCCTCAGCACATATGCGAAAATAAAAATAATTCCATGTATTCTATCTGATCACAATGCATTAAAACTAGAACTCAACAACAAAAACAGCAGTAAAACCTTTAACAAAAAACTAATATCAACTCTCCCTAAACTTTTCCATGAAATAGAAAGGGAAGGAATTCTACTTAATTCATTCTGAAGCCATTATTTCACTCATGCCAACACCTGAAAAAAACACATCCAAAAAGGAGAACTATAGGCCAATCTCCTCAAGGAACATCAATGGAAAAACCTTCAATAAAATAATAGCCAACTCAATCCAATAACATATCAGAAAGATCATTCACCATGACAAGGCAGCTTCACCTCAAGGATGCAGGAATGGTTCAACATACACAAATCTATAAATGTAATACAGCACATTAATAGAAGCAAAGACAGAAACCACTTGATCATCTCAATAGATGCAGAAAAAGCCTTTGATAAGTTACAGTACCACTTCATGATAAAAGCTAAAGAAAATGAGGAATAGAATGAATGTACCTCAACATTATACAGCCTATATATGATGAACCAAGAGCCAAAATCATAATTAATGAGGAAAAACTGAAACCATTTCCCTTAAAATCAGGAAAGAGGCAAGAGTGCCCACTCTCCCCTCTCCTATTCAACATAGTCCTGGAATTCCTAGCCAGCGCAATAAATCAAGAAGAAAAAATAAAAGGAATACAAATAGGTAAAGAAACTGTCAAAATATCCCTATTCACAGATGACATAATCATATATCTTAAAGACCCAAAAAACTCTACCCAGAAACTCCTAAATACCATAAACAGCTTCAGCAATGTGACAGGATACAAAATCAACTTACAAAAATCATTAGCTTATCTATACACCAAAAATTAACGAATTGAGAAATAATATATGGAAAAAATTCTATTTACAATAGCCTCAAAAAAAATCAAATACCTAGGAATAAACTTAACAAAGGATGTGAATGACCTTTACAAGGAGAACTACAAACCCCTGAAGAAAGAGATCAAGGAAGACTACAGAAGGTGGACAGATCTCCCCTGCTCATGGATTCGTAGAATCAACATAATAAAAATAGCTATAGCACCAAAAGCAATCTACATGTTCTATTCAATTAACATCAAAATCCCAAAGACATTCATCACAGAGATTGAAAAATTTACCCTAAAGTTCATTTGGAAACACAAAGACCATGAATAACCAAGACAACACTCAATGAAAAGAGCAATGCTGGAAGTATCACAATACCTGACTTCAAACTGTATTATAGAGCACTAGCAATAAAAACATCATGATACTGGCACAAAAACAGATATGAAGACCACTGGAACAGAATAGAGGACCCAGATAGGAATCCACACAGCTATGCCCACCTTATTTTTAACAAGGCACTAAAAACATATGATGGAAGATAGACAGCCTTTTCAACAAATATTGCTGGGAAAAGTGGTTTTCTGGCTCCAGAAAACTGAAACTAAATCCATGTTTATCACCCTTTACTAGTATCAACTCAAAATTGATCAAGGACCTTTATATTAGACCCAAAACTCTGAAGCTACTACAGAAAAGAGCAGGGAATACTCTAGAAGCATTAGATAGAGACAAGGACTTCTTCAAAAGAACCCCAGTAGCTCAATAACTAAGATAAAGGATGGACAAATGGGATTACATGAAATTAAAAAGCTTCTGCAAAACAAAAGAAGTGGTCTCTAAACTGAAGAGAGCACCCACAGAGTGAGGGAAAATATTTGCTAGGTATATATAAGACAAAGGACTGATAACCAGAATATACATGAGCTCAAAAAGCTAACCCCCCAAAATCAATGAACCAATAAAGAAATGGGCAACTGAACTAAACAGGACTTTTTCAAAAGAAGAAATCCAAATGGCCAAAATACACATGAAAAAATGCTCACCATCTCTGACCATAAAGGAAATGCAAATCAAAACCACACTAGGATTCCACCTCACGCCTGTTAGAATAGCCATCATCAAAAACACCACGAACAACAAATGTTGGTGAGGATGTGGGGAAAAAAAAACCTTCATACACAGCTGGTGGGAATGCAACATAATACAACCACTTTGGAAACAATATGGAGACTTCTCTTAAAAAATTAAACATAGATCTGCTATATGATCCATCAATGCCTAGGGATATACCCAAAGGAATGTGATTAAGTTTACTCCATAGGCACCTGCACACCAATGTTTATTGCAACATTATTCACAATAGCTAAATTATGGAAACCTCCAAGAAGTCCCACTACTGACGAATTGATTAAGAAAGTGAGGTATCTATACACAGTAGAATTCTTCTCAGACATGAAGAAGAATGAAATCTTGTCATTCTCAAGTAAATGGATGGAACTGGAGAACATAATCTTAAGCAAGGTTAGCCAGGCTCAGAAGGCCAAAAATCATATGTTCTCCCTCATATGTAGACTTTAGACCTAAAACAAGTACACTAGTATTATTGGACATGGGTCACACGCTAAGAGGAGAACACATACATGAGGAATAGAGAAAGGTAGGAAACCCAAAACTTGAAAGTGTTTGATGTGTCCACTGTCAAAGAGTTAATATAGTAACCTTAAATTGACAGAGGTCAATTTGGGAAGGTGACCGGGAAGTATTGAAGAGGTCTGGTAGAGATGAATCAACTTGGGTTGTAATACACATGTACATGGAAGCAATGCCAAGAATCTCTCTGTACAGCTATCCTATCTCAATTAGCAAAAGGCTGTATCTTTCTTATTATTGCTTATGTCATTTCTTCAACAAAATTGGAGAAGAGGGCAGAACAGGTTCTGCCTGGAAGCAAGGGGGTAAGGGGGAGAGGAAGGGGAAGGGGAAGGGGGCAGGGGGGAGAAATGACCCAAACAATGTATGCACATTTGAATTAAAAAAAATCAAGTGCTAATTCAAGCCCCAGTACCACCAAAAACATTTTTTTAAAAAAGGAGGGAAGAAGAAATTCTGCCTGGGGGTTTGGTAGCAGTGAGAAAGTGGAGGAGGTGGAGAAAGGTTGTATGAAGGAGAAAATGGTGGAAATACTGTGAACATACATATTTAAATAGAAAAATGATACCTGTTGAAACTATTCTAGGAATGAGGGAGGGGAAGTAAAGGAGAATGATGGAGGGCATGAATTCCAGTATAGTATATTTGATATATTGTTAGAACCACTGTAAATGCCACATTGTACTCCCCCCCCCTGCCCCGGGACAGCAATCAAAAAATAGCAAAAGAGCATCCAGTGACAATGCTTCACATAAATCTATTGCCACATCAGTACATGTATCACCAGTTCATCATAGAAGAAACAGAGACACTACTGTGGTTATATTTAATCACCCTACAGAAACAATTCTATAAAGTTTTAGGACGGGTTTAAAAACACCTTTTAAAGATGCTGTTTCTGGGCAATGTGTGGTTTAATGTTTTTATTTGAATACAGAAAATAAATGTGTTGGATAGATGAAGATGATGATGATGATGAAGACAGATAATATCTAGATAGATGATAGATAGACAGATAGATAGACAGACAGATAAATGCATCTAGATGAATCCAAATATGTGTTTACATTTATTTTAATAAATTGATGTATGTGATTGTGACAATGGGTAGCAAGCTTTAAAATGCATAGAACAAACTGTTTCAGGAAAACTTCAAGTATGAGAACTGTCCACCAAAGATAATAGCTGCCAAGAAAATGAAGAGGTGGACAAATCCAGAATGTCACAACATATAATTTACTAGACATTCAAGGACAAAAGCATGTCTGAGGCAGCAGCAAGACAGAAAGAGGAATTTATAGATTAAAGCATAGAAAAGCAGACTACAGCCAACCAGAACATCCCTGGGCTTTCTCTAAGGCTAACAACACTTCAAATGTCAGTTATGAAGTAGTGATTGGCATGTCATGCTCAACTATCTTAATGACTTGTTTATTCAATAGAGTTTGTAATGAATGCCTCCAAAGAGTTGTGATCAAGATGGTACTACTCATGTCAAGTTGGATCCCTGTACGCAGTCATGTTGAGCTGAGTCCTTACACAAACCAATAGAGAAGCAGGCTAGAACTCTTCAACATAAATGAAACCTGAAGTCTGCAGGTAATTTTTTTTTTATTCTCAGAAGTCTCAGTTCTGCCCCTAATACCTCTCAGTGGGTTGACTTAGATAGCCCCAAATCGCCTAGGAAAACCTCCTTTATTTGATATCAACTGATGATAAACTTTAAATACACCCATAAAATGCCTTTACAGTAAAATTTAAGTTAATGTTTACATAAATTTTGGATGACTACAGCCTAAACCAATCAGTGGCACATAAAACCGATCATCACATTAATGATAATTGCCAAATGTATCCATTGAAAAAGTAGCCATTGTTGCATGAAACAAAGTATGACAGCAACACACAGGCCCAACAATAGGGTCATCTAAAAAAGTGTATTCTGGTAACTTCTGCTGAATCATTGCTCTTCCAACAGCTGTGGCAACAATGAGCCATTGTTATGTACTTTCACCATTTACTTGCTAGGACTGAGGCTAGCTAGCCACATTGAGGTAATGTTGATTATTTTAAACCCTGTGCCTTAGTGAAGGCATAGGTACTTGATCTCAGTGGTAACATTTGTATTTAGATATAATCTTCCCACTCTACAGTATATTACTCTGTCTAGATTACACCCACATTGGGCCATGGAGATATGCCATTCATCACAATACTCTGCTCAGTTTTCTTCTGAACAAAACATTTTTTCAATGAAAGTATAAAGTTTAGCATTTATCTAATTCCAAAGAGATTTACTAGCTTTAAAATGTGTCTCACTACACAGAGCAGCTTTTCTCACTAAGTGGTAGAATGACTACCAAAACCCTGGTATGGCATTAGGTGGAAGACAGAGCTCTGGCACACTGAAGCTCTGTCTTGAGACACCAGTGTATGATTTAACTTAACAAGAAATATGTAATGGTGTTTCTACCATATCCAAAATATGCTGGATAATGAATCAGAGTATTTTTGTTTACTGTCCCTGGAAATCTCAACCTCCCCAGCTGAAAAGCCTTGACTTCAAAGGAAAGAATATCAAGTAAGAAATGTACATTTTTTTCGTTAAATTGAAAGTTGAAATTCATAACTTGGGGATGCACAAGATATTTAACTATCAGGCACAAAGTATTTTTCATTGCAGGGTGAAGTACTAGACTATGTAACAAACAGTTGCCTTATACTTATCAGATCGAAAAGAGAAAAAAACAATAAGAGAACATGTCCCAAACTAAAGAAATTTCCTCTGGGTACTTAGAACTGCTACTTAGAACTGCAAAATTAGAGAAAGTAAAGACACAGAAAAGTAACAAATAACTTGCAGAATGTAAATTTGTAACAAATGAAGGGTTGTGTTATGATGCTTGAGTTTCTGTTTTTATACCTTTTCATTTTTTTATGCTTAATCTCATAAAATACAGCACCACTTTAGCAATTCTCCTTTAGCAATCCTTTTTCCTTCAGCATCCTTTTCCCTTCCAAAACCTTCCACATCCAAAAAGCCTCCCTTCATCCAACAGCTAAAAACCAAAAGCCTCTTATCTTCCTTCATCAAGTCTTTTATATCCAGTGGTAAGCAGGGTGGGACAGCAGTTCTTGGGGAGTGGTGTGATAGTGTAACAAGAGGAACCTGTGATCTACCTCTCTAAAAGTAAACAACTTAGGAAAAGTAACTGTTCTGCATATTATTCTCTCCTTTATTCTATGGCTGGAGCTGTGCCAAACTCAGCCTACAGAACATTGGGTACAGCTGTGCTTAGGTCCAGCAATCATAGGCTTCTCATAATCCACTCCCCATAGTTCCTCAGCATATAAAGGCTGTATATGATAAACCTAAAGCCAACATTTTACTAAATGAAGAATTAATGAAAACATTCCTGCTAAAGTCAGCAACAAGATGGATGGTTTCCCACCCCTATTCAATATAGTTTTGGAATGCCTAGCCAGGGCAATAAGACAAGAACAAGAAATAAAAAGCTTTCAAATAAGGAAGGAAGAACTCAAACTATCCCTATTTGTAGACAACATGTTCCTATAACTAAAAGGTACTAAAAACCCTTCCAAAAACTATTTGGAAACATAAAATCTTTTGGCAAATTAGCAGAATACAAAATTAATGAATGGAAATCAGTAGCCATCATGTATACCAACAATAAATAGACTGAGAAAGAAATCAAGGGAGGAAATCCATTTACAATAGCCTCAAAAAAAAAATAAAGTATTTTGTAATAAATTTAGCAAAGGAAATCAGAGACCTTTTCAATGAAAACTACAAACCACTGAAGAGAGAAATCTAAGAAGACATCAGAAGATGGAGGGATCTCCAATGCTCTTGGACTGGTAGCATCAACATTGTGAAAATGGCGATGCTGCCCAAAGAAACCAACAAATTTAATGCATACTCTATCAATATACAAGTGACATTCTTCACAGAGATAGAAAAAGTGATCCAAAAATAAATATGGAAACACAAAAGACCTTGAATAACCACAGAAACTCTGAGCACAAAGTCCAATGCTAGAGGTATTTCCAACTTCAAAGAGTATTACAGATCCATAACAGTAAACATAGAATAGCATTGGCACAAAAACAGATGGGAAGACCAGTGGATCAGAATAGAAGACCCAGACATAAACCCACACAGCTACAGCCAGCTGATCTTCTACAAAGAAGCCCAAAACAGCCTCTTCAAGAAATGTTGCTGGGAGAATAGCTGCATGACAAAAACTGAAACTAGATCCCTGTTTTCCACCCTTTACCAATATCAACTTAAAGTAGATCAAAGACCTTAATATAAGGTGTGAAATTTTGAAATAATTACAGAAAGCAGTAGGATATATACTATAACATTTAGGTATAGGGAGTGACTTCCTAAATAAAACTTAAAAGGCTCAGCATCTAAGAGAAAGAATGAATAAATGGGACTGCATTAAAATAAAAAGCTTCTGCACAGCAAAAGAAATAGTCACTAGCTTTAAGAAACTGCTCTAAGAATGGGAGAAAATCTTTGCCTGACCTCATCTGATAAGGGACATATTCAGAATCTATAGGGAACTCAAAAAATTCAGCCCCCAAAGAATCAACATTGCAGTGAAGAAATGTGCATGTGAATTTAATAGGGAATTCTCAAAGAAAGAGATACAAATGGCCAATAAGTATATGAAGAAGTGCTCAACATCTCTTGCCATAAAAGAGATGCAAATTAACACCACATTAAGATTTCATGTCACCACAGTTATGATGGACATATTTAAGGATAAGAACAGCTATAAATGCTGGCAAGGATGTGGTGAAACAGTTTGAAACCCTTATTCACTGTTGAGGGGAGTGTAAATGTACAACTGTTATGGAAAGCAATATGGAGATTCCTCAAAAAGCTAAAGATAGAATAACTATATGATTCAGTGATACCATTCCTGGGCATACTCTCAAAGGATTGAAAGTTAGTATATAATAGAGACAACTGTATACTGATGTTCATTGCAGCACTATTCACAATAGCCAAGCTATGGAGACAACCCAGATGCCCAACAACTCATGAATGGATCAAGAAAATGTAGTATATATACACAATGAAGTTTTACTCAGCAATAAGGACTAATGAAGTGTGGTTTGAAGAAAATGGATATAATTGGAGGACATGATGTTAATGAAATAAGCCAGGTTCAGAAAGGCAAAGGCCACATTTCCTCTCATATGCGGAAGACAGATCCAAAAGATAAGCATATTCATTAAAACAAACATCATCATACACAATCTTATACATAGAACATGTTTGTAATAGTGGAACTACTCTATGGAAATCACAGGAGGGAAAGTAAAAAGAATGATAAAGCATCAACAATATCATCAAAGGTAATATCTTTGAAAATAGAGGAAATAAGAATATGTGTTGGAAGCTTTTGAAAAATGAGGGGTGGGAATTAAACAGGTAAGGGAGAGCAATGGAAGGGGCTGATCGGATCAAAGAAGGTGGTCAAAAGACATGGGAGAGTGAATATAGTGAAAATACTGTGTACACATATATGTAAAGGGAAAAATTATACCTGCTGAAAGTATTCCAGGAAGGGTAGGAGGGGGGATAAAGGAGGATGGTGGAGGGGGTGATTTCAAATATGATTTATCTGATACATTGAAAGAACTTTTGTAAATGCCACAATGTACCTCACCCAGCAAAACAATATGAAAATTTAAAAATTAAAAAATATGCAGTATATTTTTTCATTTAAAAAAGTATACTCAACAGCAGGGATACTTTGACAAATGCCTTTGTACATTGGCTTAGATATTAATAATTAAAGACAGGACTATAAAATAAGTACAGTGTGTGGAAGGTACTTGGGGAATGGGGGAGGGTGAATGAAGGAGATTAAGGTGAGGGAATATGGTTGACGGACTTCATATACTTATATGAAATAGAACAATGAAACCTTTTGCAATAGTTTTAAGTGAGGTAAGGAGGGGGATTGAGGGGGAGAGACAATTGGGGTAATCTAGCAAATGTACACTATAAGAATTATCAGAATTGTATGGAGTTATCAGAATGAATTCCCCTTGTACAATTTTAAAGTCAGTGAGAAAAATGGACACAAAATTACCCTCAGCTATTATTTTTAACTTATTTATAAATAATTACTGTTAGTTCTTTTATTAATTGCCAATTGTTAATTATTTGGTAATATAAGTAATTATTAAGGAAGTTCTTTAGACTAAAATGTATGACAATAAATTCTAACCATAAAACAAAATCAATTATAAATTGCCAGACATTTTTAATGCCCATATCTGCACTGTCCTTTTCATAAATCATTTGGGATGTAATATATGTGACAATAGCATTGCCAATATGAGGTGAGTGAGATCAATGCTGTAATGAAATATGGAAATGATACCACCTAGACCTGAAACCGTAGGAACAAATGAGAATTTGGAAGTAGCAGTAAGTTTAGTATAACAAACTCTATGAGCATATTCTTTTTTGTGTATACTTTTTCAGAAGACAAACACTTACAGAAACTAACAACGTACACTGTTATTAAAATGTAGCCATCCTAATCATCTGCCAATTTGAATCTTTAAGCAGGAGTTTAAAGGGACAGAAAACCTGTGCAGGTTCCCCAACCGAGATCAAGGTATTTATAATTGTAAAAGAAGGTAAACAGTTGAAAACAGAGGGCTGATAGCTTTATCAGACACGAGAAGTACATTTTTTTAGAATTGTATTGCGATCCAAGACTGCTCACTTGGGACTGATGGAGAGGCTCCAGTGGTAGAATACCTGACTAGCTAGCTTAAGGAACTGAGTTCACAACCCAGTGCCACCAAAAAAAATTTAAGAAAGACTGCTCACTTGAGATATGTAGTCCAGTATAAAGTCAACTTTCCTTTCATTTCTAGCTGATTATAGCTATGTTTTAATTGTCCATTAAAATGCTCAACCACCTCTGTGATTGGGGAGTAAGAGAATCCACTGTATGGATTCTCAGGTCCACTGATGTGTAGCCTGGGTTATAAATCTGGTATTGTTAGTGAGATTTAGGGAACCTGAATGGGAAAACAAAAGTGCTTTTATATTGTCTGGAATTGTGTGGCCTGAGATACTGGAAACTTGCAATGATGAAGCCAAACTAATAGAAATTGCCAAGCTCAATTAGGAACCAACAGATCCCTCTGGAAGGGATGAGTGGCCCAACATGCTCTAACTGCAATGCCTTGCTTCACGGACACAGAAGGCAATTAGTCACATATTTGCTTGTTCTGTATTGGGGACCAATTCAGCCTCTGCATTTAGCATATAAGCACGGTCTGCTTATTGATTGTACTGATCTCCAAAAGGCCCAAGAAATACATTCCTGGCCCTATAGTGTACTCTCACATTAGCATCTGGCCTCTGACAACCTTCACTGGACAGATGAACCATTGCATATCCCTTAGTCTTGTTTGTTTTTGAAAATATGGAGCTCAGGAAAATATTGGTGGGTGTCTCTAATCCATCTCCATACTCACTGAGATGGGGGCAGGAAACAACACATGCCAGTCATAGGGGCACTGCCCCATGGCTAGTGTCTGGCACAGGATTTCTAAGGGGAGAAGGGGAGGAGGTGAAGGAAGTAAAAAGTCAGGGACCAGAAGTTGCTCCCAAGCCTGGACCTGTGGGGGCAGCATCTTCATTTTCATCTAATATTTGTTAAAGAAATACTTAAAGCTTCATGTGAAACAAAGTTTAGAAAGCTTTACAAAGTGAAACTTTTAAAGAAAGGACATTGAGCTTGCAGTAGGATATATTGTAATTTTTTTTCTTTCAACTCCATTTCCTTTCCCTTAAACAACCACCAAAATGTACCTTTCGTCATTGTACATTGAGTTCCCTGGGCACCCAATGGAGATTTCTACTCAATCTGCCCAATGCAGAGATTCTTAAAATAGTCATATACTCCAACTGCACTAACACTTATGTTCAGAGTCAGAAGACAGTAAAGAAGATTCATAAACATCAAATATAAATGTCATTGACACTTGAAGTTTCTTAGTTTGATTACGCTTTTCTTCTACCATATGTGACATGTAATTACTACCATATTGATGAAATATAGTCCTAACATTGTTTTACTTACATATAATCCATTGCATATTTGATAAAATTTTAGTTAGCTTAATAAGTGTTCTTAAAAGGTTCAAATTCATATGCACCTTTCAATTAAGTAGATCATTTAATAAAATGCCATTTTTGATGCTTTTTGAAGAACAGGGAAATCTAACTTAAAAGATTACTTTTCCTAAGCATTTGAAATGATGTTTACATTTGATGCATACTTTCATTTATTTCAAAAGATTATCCATATGACTTCTAGAGAAGTCAATAGAATTTATTCTCTCTTTGATATCTTTAAATGTCCCTCCTGCTAAGAGGTATGTATAGTAAAATGATTTAGGCAGTTTTTAAGAATTAGAAACTTCCTCCATGAGTACAAATCTTGTACTGTGTAAAATAGCAGTGGAAGTTTGTATTATTTTTTAGAGACATCTATAACCCAAGGTCAGAGACTGGACATAAACAGCAGGAATTCGTTCTTGAGATCAGAGGGCTAAAAGTTCAAGGTCAAGGACTGGGCACATTCTCTTTCTCCTAGAGACTCTTTTTGCCTTGGATGACTGAGGGCCACAGTTAATTCCTGTCTTTTTTATGGTCATCCCTCATTATATGTATTGTCTGTGTCTTAGTTTTTCTTATTATAAAGAAATCAGCTAAACTGGAGTAGGCCTGTCCATGTGACCTCATTTTACATTAATTACCTCTGCATGGCTCTGTATCCAAATTCCATCAGGTTTTGAGACACTGGAATTAGGATTTCAGCACATGAATGGTGGGGGACACAATTTAACCCATAACAAAGTCTGAATAAAATTCAGATCAGGACATTGTAAACTTAGAAAAATAAAACTAAGCACCAATAATAAACATATAATTTTGTTAGGATAAGAATAAAATTAAAGTTATACTATTATTTATTTAATGTTAAACATGCATTAAGGAAAATATTTAATAAAATATATTTGTGAGCTGTATAATTAATCACAAATATGTGAAAAATATGGATGGAAGAAGTGACTTTACAAACAAGAGAGTTTATCAGGAAAAGGAAACCAAGGATTTGCACTTTTGTTTTTAGATATTTGACACAGGAAGAATGATCTCTGCAAATTTCAAAAATACTTACTTGCTTTTACTGTAAATTTAAATTGTATAGACCGAGCTTTGAACAATATGCCTATGCTTGTCCTTTTGGGGTATCATAACAAAAATACCTTGGACTGGGTAATTTGTATAAATAAATATTTATTGATAGCCAGTTTTGGAGCTAGGAAATCCAAGGTCAAGGTCTCAGCATATTTAATGTTTAATTAGGGCTTATTTTGTGTGGATGGCGCATGTGTGTCCTCTTATGGCAAAGAGGCCAAAATGCTTCCTCAGGCCTGCTTCATAAGGGCATAAGTTCTAATCCTACTGCTCTCCACGAACATTCAGGTAATAGGGAAGCATGAGGAGGGGGCCCTCTTTTTGTCATTTATGTTCTTCTTAATTATATGTTCTTTTTTAAATTATTGTTGTTTCACTGACAAATTACAGTAACAATAGAGTAGGGCATACAAACAATTTTATGCATCAATTTTCAATGTTTCAGGCAGTTGTTTTTAGGAAATTTAATACTTTATACAATAAATAATTAAAGTTTTAGAATTGAAAATATGCCATGTTTTACTGTGGATTTTTTTTCCTGTTATAACAGAATTGCTCAGACAAGGAAATATATTAAGGAAGGAAATTTATTTTTTCACACTTCTGTGGAAGCTGGGAAGTTTAAGACCAAAGGCAAGGCCTTTTTGCTGTGCTATCCCACGGCAGAAGGCAGAAGGATGAGAGGGAACAATTCTCCAAAAATCCCTTTTTTTGAAAGACATAAATGCATGCATGATAGTGAAGTACTCATGTTTAATCACCATGTGAAAGCTCACCTTTAACTTTGTTTAATGGCAATTAGATTTGCATGGGTTTTACAGAGGACATACATTCAAATTGCAGTGATCCATAATTAGAAATTTTTAGGAAAAATAAAACTTCTTTGTGTTAAATAGCAAATAAATATTGTGAGGGGAGGGCTTAGAAGTAATTTGAATGAAATATAAGTGGTGTATATTCCCCAAATGTTTTGGGGGCCACTGAATTTCCTAATGACCTAAAAGCATAAACTTCATAGATTGGATGCTTATTATGATTCAGTCTCTCCCCTTGCAAAACAAACAAACTAAACTTTTTAAGTTAATTAATTAATGTTTATGGTACTGGGAATTGAACTTGGGGCTTTACACTTGCTAGGAAAAACAGACAAACTTGATTGTGACTGCAAAGTGTCATTGCTTTGTCTGTGGAGTTTAAACAGTAAGTAATTTACAGTGTTACATCATACAGAGGATACAATGTTAGGTCTAGGGTGAACTCTTGCACATGACTTTCCTTTACTAATCCAGGCTCAGTATCCAAATCATTCATTCATTAATGGTAAAAATGATCTGAGTTTTAATTTGAGAATATCATTTCCATTGGAACATTTTGGAAGTAAACATTCATTTTCAAATAGCAGCTTCTGACATCTCAGAAAGAATCTGAAAATTTCTATTTAGAAAACAATCTGTTTACACTAAATTTATGCAAGTTGTTTATTTCATTCTTTGCTGTAGAAGATATCCATATTAAAAAGACACCTTTATTTCTCCAGAAATTATTTGTGGTAGCTGTTTTGCCACCTAAAATCATAATTTTCCAATGTGGCATCAAAACTGGTGGCTTTGGAGAGACTGCAACTAGAAAAATGTTTTTACTTCTACTGGAATGATACATACTTTCTCTTTATTGTTAATACCAACATCTTCCTAGTAGTAATACTCTCATGACACTGCTATAAAATTTCTCAATAATGTTTATTTGGAACAGGAAGGTAAAACAGATCCTGTCTGGAGGTTAGTTCCAGTGGGAGGGGGAGGATATAAATAAGGGTGAGTGACAATAAATGCAGTGGAAATTTGTACTTATGTATGAAAATGGAAAAATGAGATCTGCTGTAACTATTCCAGGAATGAAGAGAGGAGGATAAACAAGAATGAAGGGCATGTTGAATTCAACTATGATACATTGTAAGAACTTCTGTAAATGTCACAATGAACCCCCGGAAAACAACAATATAATTAAAAAATATTTATTTGGGATAATTTATATCTTTGTCCATGACATTTCCTGGTTATAATTTCCCTTTTTTGACTGATGTGCATACTATTTTTTTTTTAATTTTAAAAATTTCCAAACATTTGCAATCTTTCCTTTGGTCTTCCCAGATACATTATGAAGTATTTTCATTATTTATGATAACTATGAAAGGTTGCCATCCATCTTCTAATATAAGCCAGGCCTCGACTTTCTAATAATAAAGTGAAAAATCTGTGAGACATACCTTCTTCAGGTATTATAAAATTGCAGACATGTAATAAAAAGATAATGAATATGAAAATTCTAATCATTTTTTCACATTGTTTGAAATTTCCTTGAAGGAGGAGACTGTTTTATGCCTATTGTTATATTACCAGTATCAAGCTCACAGTCTCATTAAATATCATATATATAGTGTTTTTTAGAAGAGCTAAGGAACATACTGTGTAAACTTATGGTGTTCTGATGCCATGACAGAGAGTAAAATTTTATCAACAATGAACAAGATTTTTTTCTGTAAATAATAGTAGTTAATTGAGAATAAAATAATATTTAGAAGAATAAACTAAACTAATAATTATGCTGGAAACATTGTGAAAACCAAGATTCATATACCTTCAAAAATAATTTAACTCGAACTTTGCATATGAGACCTTCAACCTGTTTGCCAACTGAATTCAAGTATGATATATTTGATATATTGTAAAAATCTTTGTAGGTCCCACAATGTACCCCCACCCAGTACAACAATAAAATAAAAAAGATGTATTTGTGAATCAAAACACTTTTCTTAGAAATGTTTTCTCCCATCCAAGTACTAACCAGGCCCAACTCTTCTTAGCTTCCAAGATCAGACAAGATCGGGCATGTTCAGGGTGGTGGGCCGTAGACAGAAATGTCTTCTAGTGGAAATAGTCATAAAAGCCACAAAACGATTCATTATGCTAAAGGCTTGAATTTCTTTCCACTAGTATTTGAAAAGGTAGAATTTATTCAAGGCCCAAATTACACAGAACACCATGGATGAATCTGGGCAAGGTCACACATTCCTGTAATTCTAGAACATTAGAACCTGAGGAAGGATGGAATAGTCAAGAACACCTTTTGCTCTATAGTGAATTACAGACCAGCTTGAGCTATATAAACAGACCCTTCCCCACCCCCAAATAAGTAAAAAAAAAAAAAAAATAGAAAATCAAGAGCAATCACAGCAAAAAGAACAACATGGGTGAAGCTTAACACAGAAGCCAGACCCCATGGTGTGCTTGTTCAGCAACTCTGGGAGATTACAAGTTTTTCAGGAACAGTGACCATGCACAGTGCATATGATCCATTTCCTGACCTAGGCTCATGTTTCATGGGTGTATTTATTTGTAAATATTATTTTTGCTGCACATTTAGAATGTTTGAACACATACATTGATTAAAAATGTGGCGCATAAGAATTTAAAATATTTTCATAGCATTCACATATGTACACATTTTTTAAAGTTTGAGTAAATACCATGAAAAGTAGAAAAGCATTTATCAAATCTTTCCTTTAAACCTCTGCAGTATGAGACATCGATGACTCACTGATATTTCTGTTGACTTTTTCCACCTAGTCTCACCTACTGTACTCAGTAGGTAATAAAAGTAAAATTAATACGGTAAATGAGTGATTAAATTAGCAACATAAATATTTCTTTGTAAAATGTTTTATTTACAAAACTAACTCTTAATTCATAATCAAAAGTGGGCTCATTAATATTTTCCTCTGCCTTACTTGCCTTTCCTTTTGTGGTCTTGCTTTACAGTGAAAAGCAGAATATAAAGGAATATAGATATGAAGACAAAAATAGAATTACAGTTTTCCTTCCTTAGATGTAAGTTGTGATGAGAATTTGGAATGATGTTGAAACTTAGCCTTGAAATTATTTTATCTTCTCTTGAAGAATGTCTTCCTTTAATGATTTCCATCATAATTGTCACTTTGATGGCCTATTTGGTTACATTTGAACTCAGTGCACATCATTATAATGAGGTTAGAAACCAACAGTTTCTTAATTGAATCTTACTACATGAAGCCATTTTTTAGGTTTCAGCTTTTAAGAAAAACAAAATCTGAATGATTTTCCCAAATTTAAATGTCAAGGTATTTCACATAAATATCTAGGGTATTTTTTGTTGTGGATTATCCCTCAAATTTCTAAAATGTGTTTAACCTGAATTGCTCATATTTTCCTCAGTAGGCTGTATTTAAGTGTGTGGTTTATAATTCCCTTCATCATGTCCAATAACTATTAATATTTCCCTTTGCTCATTAATATTGCCTTCCTATTTCTAGGCAACTGACACTGTATAATGCCATAAAATGTATAGGCAGTTATATTAGTCTGCTCATGCTGCTGTAACAAAATCTATAGGCTGTGTGTCCTCAGCAACAGCAATTTGCTTTCTCACAGTTAAGTTTAAAAATCCATGATCAAGGGGACAGAAAACTTACTCTCTTGTGAGGGACTTTTTCCTGGCTTGCAGGCATTGCCTTGCAGCTGTGTCCTCATGTGGCCTTTCCTTTGTGCACACGGAGCTAGAATGATCCCTTGTGTCCCTTCCTTTTTCATAAGGACATTGGTCCTATTGGATGGAGTCCCAACCTTTATGATTTCAGTTCACTGAATTTCCACTACAAAGGCCCTATATTCAGCATACAAGTTTAGAGTGGAAAGAATTCAACCCACAGTAGTCATATTACTTGTATTCTGCTATAATATCATTGTAGAACAGACCCTCATCTACAGTCATTTTTAGCAGAGTTTTTTCCAGTAATTTCTTAGTTTAATATATTAAAAGCTTGCTAGAATTTTACCCAAGTTGTCTAGCCTTCTCCTGGTTCAATAAATATTTATTGTAATATTTGATGTCCAAAGTACTGCTTTTAGGTTAGAAAGACTTCATGAATAAAAAGTCTATTCTGAAGGATCTTAAATTCTAATGAAGCAGAGAGAACAAAATATAATAGGAAATTTATAACACGTAAAAGGGTAAACAGTGAAGGTGGAGTTACATAGTGCAATTTAAAACAGAGAAACCAGGAAAATTTTGAATGAACGGGAGTTGCCAAACAGAATCAAAGAGAAAGGGTGTGAATAATGTGGACATTTGGAGGTAGAACATTCCAGATAGGGGAAGTGCTACTTCAGAGGCTATAATGCAGGACCACTCCTGTCTCCCTCAACAGCAGCAGAATCCAGCAGGGCCAGAGCTGCGAGAGAGCAGGAGGATGTCACAGAAGTAACCAAGGGGCTCATAGGCCTCTGGAAGCTAGGTTTATTCTCCCCCCATTCCCCGCCACATTCAGTGACTTACCAAAAGCAAGGGAAAGGTAGTCAATGAGTTTTGGGTGGTCAAAACTGCCTTTGCTTTACTAAATTTATTGAACCAAAATGTGTCTGGGTATAAGATTATTTGATCACAATTTTCTTCAGAATATTTTCAATCATTCTTCATTATATTCTCTTGTGGAGTTTTGCCACAGAAAAGTTTGATAATATTCTCACTTTTTTACTTTTCATGGTTTTCTAGAGAATTTTTATGTGTGGAATCTGCTAACTTTTTAAAAGTATTTTTTGGGACACTATTTTCCATTTTAAAGAGTCCATCAAGATGCTCACACAGTAACTCATGTCTTAATTCCAGCTACTCAGGCAGTGGAGATTGGGAGGATTGAGGTTTGAGGCAAGTGCAGATAAAGTTATTGAGACCTCATCTCAACAAACATGTGGAGCATGGTGGCATATGCCTATCATCCCAGCTATATAGAAGGAATTAATAGGAGTATCATGGTTCCAGACTGGCCTGTGCAGAAAGCAAGACCTAATCTGAAAAATAATATAAAGCAAAAAGGTCTAGGACCATTATTCTAGTGGTAAAAATACTTGCCTAGAAAACACAAGGTACTGCATTTAAAATTCCATATTAACAAATTAAATTAGTAAAATAAAAGGCACATTAAGACTTTTAGTTTTGATCACTTTTAAATATTTTTCTCTAAATTTTATCATTTTTTTCAGTTTTTCTCCTCAGGCATTTTTTGGGACTCCATATATGGACTTCAGTGGCCATTGTACAGTTATACTACTGTCTTTTTAAATCATTTTAACTTCAGCTGAGCATCATTTTCCTTAAATTATTCATTTCCAAGTTCTCAATTTGGAAAAAGATTTATTCTATCTATAGTAACTTATATTTTACTTTTATTTGTGTAATGGCTATATTGTTTACCTCTTCTCTTATTCATAGTCAATTTTCTTCTTTTTTGCCATGCTTTTTGTTACCTGGAAAGGCTTTTGTAACTGATTTGTATCATTGTCTGAGAAAGGCAGCTGCTTCTGAGTATGTGCTGGTGTGTGTCTATGGGTTACTTTGGGGTGTTTATATTTATGAGGATTGAGTGGGTCATATTTTCATTAGATTTAGGAATTTGTTTTTAGTGGTTGTTTTTGCGTCTAAAACTTGGCATGTATTTCTGAATTTTTTCTTATTTTGCAAGTTTTATGGGTTGTATAATGCTTTGCCTTTTCAGAATAGTTATTCATGGAATCCATATGTATTGATTGGCTCCTACTGCACGAGTTGATAGCTGTAGAAAATATTCAGAATTACATAAAAACTTTTCCAAAGGTGAAGAGGCTTGAGTGTGAATATTTGTTTGTTTATTTATTTATTTATTTAGGGACAGGGCCCAGCTATGTAGCCACATTGTTTCCAAACCTATTTTAGTTTTAAAACTCCTCAGCCCTGCATATAGAAACATTTAGGATTTTCACAGTGCAAATATAACTCAGCCAACAGCTAAGACTCAGATCACTTTTTGAAAATATGTCTTGACTGTGTTATTACTTACTAATCCTCAAATCCTCTAGCCTTTAGAGGCAAACTATTCGTTTCCTCTGGTTGGAAACAAGGGATTTGGGGTTGTAGTGCAGGAAATTCCAGTTAAGTGTGAGATATATGCTTCAGGTTTTCATTCCTATGACATTGGTTCTTCCCTGCTATTTTCTCTGAGTGTAACCTCTACACTTTCTTAGGCTTTGGGAGATCTTTCTCTCCTATTTTTCAGTCAGTTTCCATAGTGCTTGTTCTCACTTTCCTTTTTCTTTTTTCTTAAGATGAAATGTGTTTTTTGTGCCTTATTGCTTCTGAATGAATACAGGCAAAGTAAAGATAGCAGTGTGGGATTTAAATTCTGAATAAAGTTTAACTTTTCCAATATTTCTTCCTCATTCTGTCTTCATCTTTGAGTGACAGAAATTTGTTCTCTAGCAGTTTCTTCTGGAAAAAGTTCATTATAACAATTTTTTTCTAAATGTTGTGAAATATAAAAATATATTAACCTGTTACCTTAACACCTGAATAAAGTTTGGACAGGATGTTCAATTCTTAAATGATGGGTTTCCTCCTTGAGGATATGATGGGCTTGCTGCAGTCACTCCATAAAGCCCAGTCCATGGTAGCATTCTCCCCACCCCACACCTCATCTCTGCTGAGTCCCTCACTACGTTCTGCCTCATAGACTATGCTTTCCACTTTAACCACCACAGGCTTGATATCTGGAGCAGATTTGTCTGTGTAGTCACGTGTGGGATATGCTTAGAGAGTGCAACTATAGAGTGCTTCTTGGCCATTACAAAAAGCAACACCAGAATCTAACATATTTTTATATTGTACTATTATTGCTGACAGCATTAAACAATTCTTGTATGTTTTTTATGAGCTTTTCAAGCTGGTTACTATTAAGATATTATTATAAATTAAATTAAGAATGACTCAAATTAAATTAATTACACTAATAAAAATAAATACTGAAAACCTATCACTTCTAGGTATTGAACTATTTTTCCATTATTAATGGTTTTTACGTGTCTGTATCTGTTGTCTATGGTGGAAACACTATGATTTCCATGCATCTCCCTCAAATACTATATTTGGTAATATCACATTCATCTCAGTGGGAGAACGTGGATCTTAAAATCAGAACATCTGTAAGTTAGTGCTTCACTTGTTTTGCTGTTACTTGCACATGGTTGTAAGTATATTAATATTGTAGATTAAACTAACTTAAAATGTGTTGTACCTGCAACCATTATGAAGACTATGAAGGAAATGATCTCCTCAAACCCCCAAATGATTATCTGGGTGAGGAAAGAAGCTAGGAACATCACTGACAAATAAGGGCCATTTCTCCATATTTATAACTGATGCTGAAACTGACAGGGTATTGAATTTATAAATGCAGCACAAATTATATGAAGGTGAAAACAGTCTTATTAAAATACATTTAAGTTATACTGCACAAAGCCTTTCTGGAAAACAAAATTTTGGAAATGATAGAAATTCAATTTGCCAGGGCTGAAATATACTAGAGATCACTAACAATATAAGAATTAAAATCCTATATAGAGTTCTCATGACAGTCAATTACCTACTGAGATTTATAAAAAAGAATATGATGTTTTTATTTTTTAAAATGATAAACATTTCATCAGAAGAATTGACAGAGCATTTTACATGGGATGTTTATGCTGTTTATTTTTCCAGAGACTTAACTATAAAAATTTCTCCAGCACAGAGCTGTCTACCTTGAAACATTTTTCTCAAGTAATTGATATGTACACCAAATTGTAAAACACTGTGGCAATGAGCATCAAATAGAATTATTTGTTGCAATTTTTCTTTCAAATTTTTGAAAATCAAGTATTTGTTTTGATTTTCACTGAAGCTAGATGGTTGAAATGTTAATATGAGCATATGAGCTTGCTTAAATGAACTCTGAAGAATTTCAAAAAATTTCAAAGAAAGTGCAAATACCATATTATTAATTTTTAATAAATCATACTAATTAGTTGAATGGAATTTAATTTCTCCATTTGCTAATTTGTCATCAAGATTATACTTCTTAAAGTATTTTAGGAAGTGGAGATGGTCCATGTTTCATTTATGTTTGCTCCCATTGGTAAAAATCAGAGGATTTAAAAGAACTTGAATTAATTTAGCAAGAACAATATGTTCCTTAAGCTTGGACTTTTACTTTACCAGTTTGGAGAGGGAGAGATCTTGTATATTTTTCCAAATAATGTATTATATTTGTAAATAACATTGAAGAATTAAATTAAGGATACATGTTTGCTCTTAAGAGTGAAAATTAAAATGTATTGGAAATTAAATTATTACATGAATGACAAGCTGGTGAAATAAATAATAGATGTAAAATGTTCTGTTACTATTCTCATTATCTATAGATTTTATAGTCAAACACTGATAATGGAACAAATATGAAATCAAAATTAAAACCATCATTATTTTGGCATATACCACTTCAGTTTACCACACCATTTTCTAGACTCAACTATCAAAAATAATCTATAAAACCTAATTCTGTGTAGCTGCATTTGAAAACACATTTACTCTAGGACTGTGAATGCTGAAAAACACAAACTTCTTATGTTTGTTTGTTTGGTATTGATATATAATTATAGATGTACTGATGGCTTTATATGTATTTTATGCTTTGATCTTTAGCATATTAAAATTTTGATTATGCTTAATTATAAAATTATTTTATAATGAGGTGTCACAAAGGGTCTTGCCTTGCATATTAGTGAACTTGTAACATTGTGTATGCAAGTATATTAAGCCATGGAAGAAGCCAGGGCAAGATGACAGCAGAGTAGAAGCTTTCTCCATCATACTCCATGAATAAAAATTTGGATGACAAAGAAGCACTATATACAGAAGTGTCAAAGAGAGGAACAGCATAGAGAAACATAAAAGAGTGACAGGATTTCAGGAAAAAAACAAGGGAAATCAAAAGGACAAAAGAAAAATAGTTTTCAGCACCAGTCCCAGCTCCCAGTAGGAGCCAGTCCAGTCAGTAGGAAGAGAAGCTGAAGCCTCTACCTCAAGGTAAGCCAAGCTGCTGCTACAACAGACTGGCAGGCCTAGCCCTGGAACCATAAGTACACTACCCATAAACCCTTACCCTAGTGCAGATATATGACAGGCCATCTGCAGACAAGAAAACCCTTCATTCCTGTTACCTCAGAGAGTAGTGAGTGACAAGGTGCCATTGAGAGAGGGTCTCCTGATCCATTCTGGGGTACTGAAGGGATGTTGAAGACAACGAGCAATCATCCCTTAGGGTGTCCTGAGACACATGGCCACATGGAGGGTTTAACTTGCAGCTACCTGGGAATTTAAAGGGAGCTGAAGTTACAGAGGCCCCACCTAACTACATGGGGAAATTTTCTGAAATAAGCACCTAGTCTTTACTGGCAGACAGCCCAGATATCTGAAGTTCCTTGTAGGCAGGTAAGAATTAAGACTGAGCAATTCAAGAGATTTGGAAAGTAATAGCACAGACTGTGCTGGGACTCCCTACCACAGTATCCTTGTGGTAATATGCCACCAGAGGCAAACTTAGCCAGGTAGAGGGTAAGATAAGGTGATCCAAGGGTTCTTGAGAAGACCCAAGAAAACAGCAAAAATTGTCAGAGGTGGGTGGCCCTAACTGCCAGAGCATCGCCAGTGAATCATATCAAATTGAAAAACAATACCCTAAGCCCCCACTGGCTGAGAATTCTAGCTAGAGCATCTTCTTGTCTGTAAAGAACGACAAGCAGTGAGCTTCAACAATGACCAACTTGGGGGGCATAAAGGACAGTGGTGGAGGAGGGTAATTCAAGTATGACATATTTAATAAATTGTAAGAACTTTAATAAATGTCACAAAGTAACCCCACCCAGCACAACAATAAAGAAAAAAAAAAGAGTTGTAGTTGTTTACTTATTCAAATATTTATTGCTGAAATGCTAATTTTGTTACTACATTAGGTTCTCCATTTACCTGAGGGAGTAAATGAAACTTGCACAATACATGCACAAATCGTGTCATAGAAATTTAAATATGCAAAACCAAGACAATGTGAAACCTCCAAACTCCAACCACAACCACTCAACAGAATTCAAAGATATTGAATAGTCTGAAATTTCTGACAGAGAATTCAGAAGCCTACTGTTTGATCAGTGACCTCAAAGAGGATTAAATAAAGCAGATAAAGGAAGTTGGGAAATGAATCCAAGAACCTAGATAAGAAAGTTGGAAACATGGAAGAGAAATTCAGCAAGGAAATGGAAATTCTGAATCACAACCAAGTAGAAAAATTACAAATGAAAACCTCAATAAGGCAAATAAAAACCACAACAGATAGTATTATCAGCAGACCAGGTCAAGTAGAAGAATATCAGACATAAAGGACAAAAATCCAGGAATTATTGTAGGCAAACAATCATAAAGAAAAATTTAAATACACATGAATACAATATATAAGGATTCTGGGACATGATCAAAAGACCAAACCTAAGAATCCCCAAGAAAAGAAGAAGCTGAATACAAACTAAAGGTACAGGAAACCTATTCAATGAAATCATAGCAAAAATTTTCCAAAATCTATCTACCCATATAGACACCCATACACAGGAAGTATTTCAAAGTGCAGATAGACAAGACTGAAAAGAATACCACATCATATCATAGTTAAAATTCCAAAGCTAGAAAACAAAACAAGGATACCGAAAGCTTGAGGAGAAAAATGCCAGCTTCTCTGCAAAGTCACACAGATAAGAATCACCTTAGACCTCTCACCACAAACCCTAAAAACCAGGAAGTCATGAAGCAATATTACTAAAACTCTAAGAAAGAATAAGTGCCTGCCAACCAAGAATAGAGTGTCCTGGAAAGCTGTCCTTCAATCTTGATGGAAAAATGAGAACCTTCCAAAGCAAGGATAATCTACATCAGTTCATTTCCATCAAACCTGAATTATAAAGGATAGTCAAGGGAATAATTCACAAAGAAAAGGACAAAAACAATCACAAATAAGAAAGTCCAGGGAAGAATAAAACTCAAAAGGAGAAATGATGAACTCATGCTAAGAAAGTAAGTAGTGAGCATGATCAACTCAGTAAGTCAGCAAAACCCAAGATGAACAAAACCAAAAGTAAAGAACAATCAACAGAAGACTCAATCTGGAAAAAAAACAATAAAGACAAAGGAATCAGGAGATATTTCTCAGTCATAAACATAAATGTAAACAAACTAAATTCTCTAATCAAAAAATACAAATTGTCTGACTGAATCAAAAAGCAAGATTCAACAATCTGTTGTCTATAAGAAACACATTCACAATAAAAAAAAAAAATACATGTAAACTAAAAGGTTGGAAAAAGGTTTACCACGCATGAAGAAACCAAAAGAAGAATAGCTATTCTCATATCAGGCAAAGCAGATTTTATGCAAAAAATCAGTCAGAAGAGATAGTCACTACATACTAATAAAGGGAAGAGTCCAGTAAGAAAAATAGCAATTATAAATTATATATATTGTACATCAGTCCACCAAGTTCATAAAACAAAACAATGCAGGGCTTAAAGCAACAGGTAAATCCAGATACATACAATAATAATGGGACATCTAAGCACATATCTCCCATCAAGACTGAACATCTAGACAAAAACTTAATGAAGATACCCTAGAACTAAACACTATCATGAATTAAATGGATTTAAAACACATTTATGGAGTATTCCATTCTATGGCAACAGATTACATATTTTCCTCAGTAGCCCATGGAACTTTCTCCAAATTGACCACATCCTAGGTCATAAAACAAGTTTCAAGAAATACAAAAAAAAAAATCAAAATAATCCCCTGTATCATTATGAATGATACATAATAAAATAAAATTAGAAGCTAACAGCAAGGAAAGCTACAAATCCATTCAAAGACATAGAGATTGAATGATGCACTTCTGAATGTGGAATGGGTCATAAAAGGAATTAATAAATTACTAGATTCAAATGAAAATGAGGATACAACATTTTGGACAAAATAGTCCAAAATATGAATTGGAAAATACACAGCCTCTTCAACAAATGGGGCTGGGAAAACTGGATATCTACCTGCAGAAGACTGGAACTATATCCCAGATCTTACCTTGTACTAGAATTAGCTTAAAGTGGACCAACGATCTTATTGTAAAATCTGAAACTGTAAAATTACTGCAGGAAAAAATAGGGTATACACTGGATCATAAAGGAATAGGAAGTAAATTTGTGAATAAACTCCAATAGGTCAGCAGTTAAGAGAAAGGACTGGTAAATGGAGCTGCATAAAATTAAAAAGCTGTATTGCAGACAGTCACTAGACTGAAGAGACAGCCCATGGAAAGGGAGAAAATCTTTCCCTTTATATATGACAAGGGACTAATAACAAAAACATACAGGGAGCTCAAAAATCTAACCTCTAAAAGAATCAACAACCTACTGAATACATAGGCAAATTAACTAAACAGACAATTCTAAAGAGAAGAAGTATAAATGGCTAGTAAACATATGAAGAAATGCTCAACATTTTGTCCATAAAGGAAATGCAAATCAAAATGACATTGAGATTTCACCTCACTCCAGTCAAAATAGCAATCATCAATAACACAAGCCACAACAAACATTGTCAAGTATGTATAAAGCACTTACACACTCTTGTTGGAAATGTAAATTAGTACAACCATTATGGAAAACAGTATGGAGTTTCCTCAAAAAACTAAAAATAGAACTACCATATTATCTAGCAATACCACTCCTGGGCTGCACCAGGATACAATAGAACCATTTGCATACACAAGTTTATTGCAGCACTAGTCACAATAGTGAAGCAATGAAATAGCCCACATGCCCAAGAACTCAAGAATCTATAATGGAGTATTATTCAGCCATGAAGAAGAATGAAATTATGTTGTTTGCAGGTAAATGAATGGAAATGGAAAACAACATGTTAGATAAAGAAAGCCAGGCTCAGAAAGACAAAGGTTGCATGTTTTCACTCATATATGGAAAGTAGACCTATAAAATAAATGTACACATACACTTATAGGATATGTATCTATGATATATATTAATCTATCTAGCTATCTATATATACATACACATACATACAGCGAAAGAGAGAACATGATAGGAATACAATACAGGGAGTCAGGAGAGATAAAGAGAATGCTAGACAATGACACTTATTGCAACATTGCGCCTGTGTATGAAGTTAATACGATGCAATGCACTGCAAGCTGTTGAATAATAAGAGAAGAGGTCAATAGAGAAAGAGTAAGAGATGAGGGATTAATCTGATTAAAACATGATATATTCATGTCTGAAATACCAAGGCAAAACCCCTCCTGAACTATTGGCATATACTTTTGAATATGGAAGATATATTTTGTATTCATGTATGAAAGTGGAAGAATGAGACCTGTTGAAATGGTTCTAAGAGTCTATGAGGGAAAATGATGGAGAGACTGAATCTAAATAAGATATATTATAAGCACACATGTAATTGTCATAATGCATACCCCCTGTACAACTATTATATGCTAATAAATAATACGTGAATAATATCTGGTAACTTTTCAAAAACAAAAATATAAGAAAAAACAAGTATATTAAGCCTTGGCTACAGTTTTGCTTAATGTCATATTGATATTATTGGGGAAAACTTTCATGGATAGAGAATTTCTGCTCACGCACTCAGGATTTAGAGCAGAAGGTTTTATTTTTCTTCTGAGTGTGGGGATTAAACCCAGAGATTGCATATGCCAAGCATGCACTCTACTGCTGAGCTATATCCCTACACCCAGAAATTAAACAGACATTTTAATTCATAATACATTGTAATAAAAAGATAAAGTCATTGCATAGCACCTTTACAACATCATAAATTCTGAGAATCAAATGTTTTCTCTAATTTCTTATTTTCAATATCCATTATAAATATATTACTCGATACATTATTACCTTTTTCAGATACTTCTAAAATCTCTGATTTCTTGTAGCTTCAAATCATCTACACTCCTTAACCCATTAATTAACTGGGTTAAAATAGCAAATGAAGTATGTTATTCATTATGGCAAATTGCATACATAGATAACTCTTCAATGGGAATGAAGTGTTTAAACAGAAGTTTTCTCAGACTTAAGACTGAGATCATGCAGCAAGAAAGTGTAACTAATGTCATTATCAATAAGCAGAGACACCTACATCTGTCCATTATTTAATCTATATTTAGCTCAATTCTCAATGAGAAAATTTCTTTTTTATCAGAAAATATGAAATATATATGCATCTACATATATACATACATATCTATATACATGTTTGTCTGTCTCTCTATATATACATATAACTATTGATGAAATAATGAATAGTAGACAGCCTTCAACTAGTCAGCTCAAAATAGAAAATAAATAGACCTGGTTTAAAAAATTGAATCTAAAACAAATATTACTTACAGAGCATTGCCGAATTCTTAAGAGTAGGCAATTTTACAAGGCATACTAAAAAAAAGCAAACAATTTAACCAAATATTGGTAGTGATTATATATTTAAAAGCTGCAATATTAAACAGTCACTGAAATATATACAGAAATTTCTTTGCAATTTTCATAAGGCAGAGAAAAATGCACTGTGATAGAGAATAAGCATGGACTTAAAACCTCATTGGATACAGTATACAAGCTCACCAAAATGTGGGCAATAAAAGGAAAGGAAATGTGGCTAAGTGTTTCTACCATTTCCTTGGTGAAAAGCAGCCATATGAATGAAGCAAAAATATGTTTCTGAAATGTTTGCAGTCTGTTTTACACAAATTTACCCCTACACAAGTTTTAATGTTGTACAGCACAGTAGGGTGATTGTGGTTCACAACCACTTATTACATATTTTATATATGACATACACTCATTTTTTACATGTATAAATTCTTTCTGTTTTCTAAAGAACAGAAGAGAGAAGTTTGAAGGATCACAACACAAAGAAATAATGTTTAGAGAAGGAAATGCTAATTTCCTTCCTTTGATCCTTACGCTTTGTATACATGTATAGATTTATTATTCTACATCCCTTATGTATGTACAATTTTGTGTAAATTTTAATGTCTAAAATTTTAAAATGAAAATATGTGCACAAGGTAATTATTGTATTACTAAGTAATAAGTGTTGTATAAAAACGTACATCTGTTTACTCACAGAGGTGAGACCCAGGTTTTGGAAGAAATGAAGTACTTTGGGAAAAAAAGCAAAGTAATATTTCTAAGTACTCTATTATTTTTGTCATTAGGTAACTTATTTATTGTTTTTCAAAGTTTAATTGTCTTTAATCAATTTATATAAAAATTTTAAATCTAATTAAAATGCTGAATTTATATTTTGTCTGGGAGTGGGAGTTTTATTGAAATTTTAAGATAGAAAGGTTCACTTCACAATGCAGATAGATCAGCTGGAAAAGTCAGGCTTACTTACCTCAGAAAGGGACCTTACCAGTAGGAGAAGGGGACCAGGAACTAGAGAAAAGGTTAGATCAAGAAGAATTAACCTAGAAGGTAACACACATGCACAGAAAATCAATGTGAGTCAACTCCCTGTCTAGCTATCCTTATCCCAACTAGCAAAAACCTTTGGTCCTTCCTATTATTGCTTATACTCTCTTTTCAACAAAATGAGAGATAAGGGCAAAATAGTTTCTGCCAGGTAGAGAGGGGTTGTGAGGGAAAGGGAGGGGGTGGGAAGGTTAGGGAGGTGGTGGGGGGAGGGGAGAGAAATGACCCAAATATTGTATGCACATATGAATAAAAAAAAAAGGACCTTACATGGCAGGGTATTTGGACATTATATTAAATACATCAGTCAGCACATTCAAAATTGAGTCATATGTTAGGTTTTCACATTAGCAAGACTTCAAAGCTGAAATGTAAAAGCAAAATAGCAGTCTAGTAAGTTGCAATGAGAAATTCTACAATATGAGCGAGAATGTTTCTATCAATACGACTAGTACAGTTTTTGCCTTTGGGAAGTTTTAAGGATGGTACCAGAATAAAATACAAAGGATTCTCTGTTAAGGAGACAGAATAAGAATCTATGTAATCTGCATTTTTAGTAGCATTTGGCTAAACTCTTGTTTCTTCCTTGCCAATGGAATACTCCAAGCCCTTTGCTCTGGATAACTATTCCCAGATCATGGTTAGGATGAAAATAGCCAAATTTGACTTTATTACTTTATGGTTCTTAATCTGAATCATTAACACAGTAAAAAGTACATGAAAAACAAATCTTTGAGAAATTAAATTTAGTGGGGTTAATTTGTAGAATAATTCATGAGTTTGGCAGCTGAGAGAGACTGCTGGGACAGGAGGAGGAGCCATGTGCTTTAACTGGCAGGATCAGGAAAGAAGGACGGATGCCACCTGACTGGTGACACTGTAGCATCCTGCTTTACAAGCAGTGGTGTGCTGAAATGGCTGCCTATGACTGGCTAAATCTTGCTGGTTGTTTGGGTTGTAACTTAGATTTTCTTTTTTACATACTAAGATGTACTTTGCTATGTAGAGACTTGCTTAGGACCAAATTTAATTTAATTTAACAACAGTTAATTTGTTCAGCCTGGTTAGTGTAGTTTTGAGAATCATTTTCCTTCTCAGAAGTGACATTGCGTCTAGCTATTCTTACCATTTTGTCATTGGTCCTAAGTTTATTTTATGTGGGACACTTATTTCCTTAAATGGTAACTAAATTTTCTTTTCAAATATTAGCTATCATGTTTGGTTATTTCCTGTTATATTATTAATTGAAATTATCATTGAAATATTAATTTTTCAGCTAAGATTATGTTCTATTAATTGTAGTACATTTTTAAGATTAATAGTTGTTTAGAATAATACATAGTGAGAGTGTGTGTTCCTGAAAAAGTAGATATTTTAGTTACCTAGCAACCCAATTTATCTCCAGTAATACCTTAGAGAATATGACTATAATTACATCAGCATATGGTTTAGTATTTCCAAAGTCTACCTTTAGTAAAAGTCTTACCTCTTGAGAATTTCAAGTCCTTATATTTTAGGTATAAACATTGCATAATGGGCTTTATAGCTTTGTAAGCAGTTCTGACAACTTTTGTCCCTTACTTTAATTCTTTGCATTTATTGACATTTGTTGAATAGGTGAATTTATTTCTATCATCTCAAAGGTGCTCCTTCTATACATTTGAGTATGGAGTTGTATCTTCCAGAAATTATTTCTAACACTCTAATAGATTCATGTGAGCTTACAAATTTTTTCTTAGAGAACTACTTTTACTGCTGATACAAAATATTTAATCATTTTAAGACTACTCAGCTATCTTAAATTTCTTTGATCTCATTTGGCACACTAAATTTTCTAGCAATGGAACACTATCCATTGTCATATTTATTTGCCTAATTTTAGATTAATATGTTCTTACCAATATTTCATTACCTATAATAACCTTAGTGTTATTTGCTTCATAGTTTTGATATGCTTTCATTTTCCTACTTTTTCCTTTAATAAGATTTTCAATTTTATTAGCTTTAAAAATGTAATTCTAGTTTTTCTCTAAAGTTTCACATTATATTTTCATTCATTTTGAATAAATCATTATTATTTTTAAAACCACTATTAGTTTATTTCAAATTCAGATTCACTTTACTGTTGATTTTCTACTTTTATAATATGCAAATGTTTTCTGATTTCCATTTTTTTCTTGATCTATGAATTAATATAACAATTTCTTAATTTATAAAAAATAGGTCCTTCTAGAGGGTTTTTTATTGTTGATAGTTAGCTTATTTCCACTGGAGTTAGAGAATATACTTAATGTATTTCAGTCATTTCAAAAGTTTTGATACTTCTTCCTTCATTGGTGAAAATGGGTAAATATTATGTTTTTACTATTAAAGGATGTTTATTCTATTGTGTATTGGTCAGTAAGTTGAGGTTTTAAAGTACACCATTAATACACTTTTCTATCATTGCATACACCTATCTCTTTATCTTTATCTCTTTCTCTCCAGCTTGTCTTATTACTAATGAGTGAGTGTTAGGAGAGATGGATAGCAAGTCTTTGGCCTTGCCAAAGGAAAAATTCAGGAGCTGACACACAGAGAAGTCTTTAAGAGACCAGACTTATTTAAACAAATGCTTGATTTTATCAAAGCAGAAGTGATTTTATAGTGATAATGTACCCTCAAAAGAAACTGAAAGTGGACAGCCTGAAATGCCCCCAAACTCCTAGTCTCAAGCACTTTTAAATCGGGTTTGATGATTATGCTAATGATTATGTTAATTAATTGTATTCCCAATTATATGATAATATTCTGAGAACAACTATAATAAACCTGGAAAACTTGAGTTTTCCAAGTAATGGATGGGAATTTCCAAAAACCAAGGAATGAAGAATGGTATAATTAATAAGGTGTCTTCAAAGGCAATATGGAGATTTGAAGGGAGGTGCCTGCATGAAACCACAACTGTAATGAGATGCAGAATGTGCCTATATAAGGTGCTGCACCTGTTCCCTGGCCCCTTTTAGTTATTATTGTTATTACAATAATATCTACCTATTCCTTATCATGTGTGGAGGTAAATGTTCCCACTGTGCTTATAATTTTGCTAAATGAAAATTTTAAATTTACTATGCTTATAATTTTTATGTATTTAATATGTTTTAAAGGGATTCAAATTTTAAATGGTATACAAAGTTGTTATTCTGGATTAATCTTATAAATAAGTTGTTTGAGAAAGCCACAACTTCAAGTTTGTTTTTTGCCTGAAAATTTGTTTTGCTTGATATTAACAAAGTTTTTTAAGAAGCTTTTGTTTTTGTTTGAGTTTGCAAAAAATGTTCTTTCATTGTATTTATCCTTATAATATATTTTTATATACCTAGTAAAAAGGGTAGAGTTGTATTTTTCCCAAAGTAATTTTGATAATCTTTGTATTTTAATAAGAAAATTTAATATAATTATAATATTAGGGTTAAATTTATAATCTCATTTTGTACATTTTTTTCTTCTATTTTTATTTCATATCTCTTCTTCAGTTGTTCTCATACTGCATTCCATGTTTTCCTATTGTTAGCTTGTAAGTTGTAAAATATTTAATTAAGTTTTCCATTTTTGTGGTTCTCATTGTTTGCATTGAAATAGTTTAATTCTTCCTGTTGTACTTTGAACATTTGTATAACAAACAAATGACATGGAACTGTCTCAAATTCATTTTCATCTTTGTCCTTTTCTTCATTCTCTTCATGTTCTTTCCCTATTTCCTTTTCTTCCTTCCCTCTTCTTCTATTTGGATTAAATATGTTTTTGTTTAAGATCTTTGAATATTTATTTCTAGATTCATTGTTATTTACTTTTTGAAATATCTTCCATAGTGTAGTACTTCTTTTTTTTATTCATTTATTCATGTGTGTAAATTGTTTTGGTCATTTCCCCACCCTGCCCCTCCTCCCCCCATCACTTCCACGCAGAATCTGGTCTGCCCTTATCTCTAATTTTGTTGAAGAAAAGACATAAGCATAATAAGGAAGACATAGAGTTTTGCTAGTTGAGTTGAGGATAGCTATACAGAAAAATTCCTAGCATTGCTTTCATGTACAATGTGTTATAACTCATGTTGATTCATCTCTAATTGATGTTTACTCTGGTTCCTGATCCCCTTCTCATGTTAACATCTATCACTTTAAGGTTTCTGAATTAGTTCTTCTGGAGTGGGGACAAAAATGTTTTCATGTTTTGGGTTTTCTACCTATTCCTATATATCCCATATGTGCTCTCCCCTTGTCATGTGATCCAAGTTGAACCACATTGCTGCATTTGCCCTAGATCTAAAGTCCGCATATGAGGGAGAACATATGATTTTTGGTCTTCTGAGCCTGGCTAACCTCTCTCAGAAAGTTCCACCCATTTACCTGCAAATGATAAAATTTCATTCTTCTTCATGTCAGAGTAAAATTCCATTGTGTATAGATACCACATTTTCTTGATCCATTCATCAGTAGTGGGGCATCTTGGTTGTTTCCATAACTTGGCTATTGTGAATAGTGCTGCAATAAACATGGATGTGCGGGTGCTTCTGGAGTAACCTGTGTTGTATTCCTTTGGGTATATCCCCAGAAGTGGATCATATGGCAGGTCTATGCTTAGACTTTTACGAAGCCTCTAAATTTTTTTCCAGAGTGGTTGTACCAGCTTGCATTTCCACCAGCAGTGTACAATGGTTCCTTTTTCCCCACATCCTCATCAACACATGTTGGTGGTGGTGTTTTTGATGATGGTTATTCTAACAGGAGTGAGGTGGAATCTTAGTGTGGTTAGGATTTACATTTCCTTTATGGCTAGAGATGGTGAGCATTTATTCATGTGTTTTTTGGTCATTTGAATTTCTTCTCTTGAGAAAGTTCTATTTAGTTCAGTTACCCATTTCTTAATTGGTTCATGGATTTTAGGAGAGTTTAGTTTCTTAAGTTCCCTGTATACTCTAGCTATCAGTCCCTTGTCTGATGTATAGCTGGCAAATATTTTCTCCCATTCTCTGGGTGGTCTTTTCAGTTTAGAGACCATTTCTTTTGTTGTACAGAAGCTTTTTAATTTTATGAAGTCCCATTTGTCCATCCTTTCTCTTAGTTTCTGGGCTGCTGGTGTTCTATTGAGGAAGTCCTTGCCTATACCTATTACTTCCAGAGTTTTCCTGCTCCTTTCTGTACTAACTTCAGAGTTTCAGGTCTGATATTAAGGTCCTTTATCTGTTTTGAGTTGATACTAGTATAAGGTGATAGACATGGATCTAGTTTCAGTTTCTTGCAGACCGATAACCACTTTTCCCGGCAACGTTTGTTGAAGAGGCTGTCTTTTCTCCATCGTATATTTTGGGCACCTTTGTCAAAAACGGTGTGGGTATAAGTATGTGGATTCATATCTGGGTCCTCCATTCTGTTCCACTGGTCTTCATGTATGTTTTTGTGCCAGTACCATGCTGTTTTTATTGCAATTGCTTTGTAATATAGTTTGAAGTCAGGTATTGTGATACCTCCTGCATTTCTCTTTTTGCTGAGTATTGCCTTGGCTATTCGTGGTCTCTTGTGTTTCCAAATGAACTTTAGGGTAGATTTTTCAATCTCTGTGATGTATGTCATTGGGATTTTGATGGGAATTGCATTAAACATGTAGATTGCTTTTGGCAGTATAGCCATTTTTACTATGTTGATTCTACCTATCCATGAGCACGGGAGATCTTTCCATCTTCTGTAGTCTTCCTTGATGTCTTTATTCAGGGGTGATAGTTCTCCTTGTAGAGGTCGTTCACATCCTTTGTTAAATTTACTCCTAAGTATTTGATTTTTTTTGAGGCTGTTGTGAATGGAATTATTTCCATATTGTCCATCTCAGTTTGTTCATTGTTGCTGTATAGAAAAGCTAATGATGTTTGTTAGTTTATTTTTTTATCCTGCCACCTTGCTATAGCTGTTTATGGTGTCTAAGAGTTTTGGGGTGGAGTTTTTTGGTTCTTTAAGGTATAGGATCATATCATCTTCAAATAAGGATATTTTGACAGTTTTGTTACCTATTTGTATTCCTTTTATTACTTTTAAGATTTGTTTTCATTTTTGGTCATTTGTAGGCTCACTATGGCATATGGGAATGTAGAAGTAATTTTATTTTTTCTGCTTTACTGTAATTTGAATCAGTAGCTTTCACTCTTTACATGAACAATCAATATTTTTTCAAATATTGTGGTGCCACGATCACTGAGGTCCTCGACCCGAAAGGGCTCAGGGAAGGAATGAACAGACAAGACACATATTGAGAGGGCCAGCAGGCTGATGACCAACTGGCAATTTTTAATTTTTTTCAGTAAGCTTTTTACAAAAGAGGAAGAGACCTAAACATTAAAAACACTCTGACTTAGTTATATCTTTCTGTGTTTTCCACCCTGTATTTTTACTGCCAGTGTCCTTGACTAAGTATAAAATTCTTTTTAGTCAAGGGAAACCATTTACCATTCCTTCCCACTGCAATAGACATATGGTGCACCTACAGATTCTGACTTTGTCAGAATGCTGCTAAACCACAGTAACCTGGTCAGACTGTGGCTTTTGGATCCCAACATCTCCTCTCTTTATATTTTTTAATTGAACATGGTGAAGGTCCACTTTTAATTTGAAGAGCTGGTAAATGCCAACTTGGCAGACAACTGGAAATAAACACAGCATAAATAAAATTAGTAGAGCCATTCCAAGAATAATCCAAAATGAGTGCCTTCATATATTAAAAGGTAAATCCTAGTAATGCATCCAGCACTCTACTTCCTACTTTCCCTGGGTGGATAATAAGCAGTTTGTTATTTTTGGATATCCAAGATTTTTTTATGCAAAGCCATCAAATCTATGCTTAAATCTGTATGGGACCAAACCCCCTGTATATGATTCTTGATGCATTCCCACTCCCAATCCCAATGAGAATCATTGTAAGGTTTGAAGGTAATGCATATCCATTGGAAAGATGCAGGACACCTTAATGACGCATATATATATGTAGGATTTAATTTAAAAGAGAAAGGGAAAGGTTACAGCTAGAAAAGAGTAGAGGAACCCAGAAATCAATAGCTCCCTGTTCAGGTGAAGGCTGGGGTTTTTATGGATATCCCATCTCTGAGTTATGTGGGTTTTGTGTGTGTGTGTTTTTAGGTTTTCATGGATGTCCCAGTTCTGAGTTAGGTGGGTTTTTTTTTTTTAATTGGCTATGGATTTGCAGGCTTTCTTAGGTGAACTTGTGTGGTTTGTACTTTTATTGGGGAAGGGGAAACAATCTAGAGAGCATTTTGCTCATCAGCCCTGTAGCAGATCTATCAGACCCTGTCTTATTTTAGGATGCAGGAATGCAGTTTATAACTCCCTCTCAGGGTGCAGGAATTAGGCCTATAACTCCTCAGGATGTAGGAATGATATGGCTCTCTAGAAGGTATGGGATACCCATTCATCTGCCTTAAGTCATTAGACCCAACAAATCCCCCCATTGAGACAATCACCAAACTGCTGTTGGGGAGAGGGTCAATGATGACTCATCGAGGTGCATTTTGCTCACAATGGGGCAATGTGGGGATAGGGGAGGGGGTACTTGTCTCAGGGGTTGTCCTGTGTAGTCTCCAGGGGCCCCCAATAGAATGGGATGGAGGGCCCATATGTAGGCAGAGGTGAGTATTTCTTGACCAAGAGCTGGAGTTTGAACCATTGGATCTCTTGAGATATGAATCTGGAGAGAACATTTATTATATAAGGCCCAAATAGGAGCATTAGCAGGACCATAAAAGACATTCTGGCAAGGGCTGCATATCTAATGATCCAGATTCTGCTAAGTCCTGTACCTCCCAAGAAAGCTATAAGCTGCTTTATGGTATGGGGAAGTGAGAAATGGAAGATTGGGTGGATTTGCCCATGACTCAGAGAGTGAGCCTGTCCCTTTAAGGCCACACCTAGGTAGATGACTCAGGAAGTGAGCCTGTCTCTTGAAGAGAGCTCCTAGGTAGGTGACCTGCAGGAGGCATAGTTGAGCTTTTTATTGTTTAGAGATTTTGTATCCCTGGAGGCCAGAAAGCTTAAAAGGGACTCTGTCGCCTTGCAGATGAGGGGCTCTGTGGCTCTGCTCAGAGTAAATCATCAACATATATTGAAAAAGGGTGGCCTCTGGGTAGTGGTAATCTAGTAAGTCTCTGGTTTAGGCTTGTTCAAAAAGATGAGGGCTGTAACTTTCATAAGAATTTTAAATTTAAATTTAAATAAAATTTTTTTTAAATTAGCCTTATTATTATGATATAGACCCATATAGAAAGGAAATTTTAAAGTGTTTTTATACAATAAGTAACCTATAAAGACATCATTTGTTAATAGATCTACTTATAAAGGAATTGAATGTAAATTACTTATGATGAAATGAAGCAGACTAAGGTTACTGTCCATAAAATAATGCCTATAATTTAGTTAGACCTTATTGACATAACCTTTAAAAAACTGGATTTTCTTAAAAGTAGCAGCAGAAGATGTGGGGGGAGAGAAGAGAACAGAAGCCTTGTATTTTTATACAATAATTTTGTAATAAGAATCATCCTAAATGTGTTTTAAATATATGCATATGTAAAAAAGTTTTAAATTAGGCATGCCATAAATGTTGATTTAAGCATGCATAGATTTAAGAGCTCAAGAACATGTAAAAATTAACTAAGTGTCCACAAGTACATTGATAAGTTATGTTTTAAAACTTTTAGGAGTAGATTGAGAGTTGTCCCATTCTGTTCTTTAAGGACTCATTTTGAATGGATTGAAAGCTGAAGTAACAGTCAATTTTAGGAATAGTGTTTTGAGTCAGTCTCAGTTTTTAATAAAACTGAGCTATAAGATTTTTTTGTCTCTAATAAATTAATCATATCATAGACATACACAGAACTTACACAATGAAGCACAAAACAATTATATTAATTTTGAGTGCACTCTTGAACATAAGACAAAAAACTTTCAAGCTGAATTTTAGACACTTTACATCTTTGACCATGCAACATTGAACACAAAATTTCTAAAAAGAAAACCTGATCCTTACTTTCGTTTTGGCCCATTTTTCTCTTAATGTTGCTTCATATCCTTGAAAATGAAACTAAAATTATATTTGCATGCACCTCTGGAACATTTCTTACCTTAAGCCTATGCTTGGGTCCCTGTTTGGGTGCCATCTGCCAGGCTCCCCGACTGTGGCTTTGGTCCACAATATTGTGGCTCGATTATTCTGCCTCATATTGGGACTTCAGTGAATTTTTTGACAAATAAATTTACTCTATGTTTTATACCTTTGGATTTTCCTTATCTTCCATTTATTTTTACCACATTAGAGGTTTCTTTCGCCTATAGTCTGTTTCCATGATACTTTCTTTATCTGTATCTAATCTGCTGTTAAACTTATAACTTCAGCAAATAATTTTTCTTATCATGTGTTTTGTTCCTGGAGGCAGTAAGTATCTTTTGAGCAACTATTTACAACTTCCAATTCTGTAAGAATATATGTCTTGAAATTGATCATTATTTTAGATTCTTTACATATGCTTTACTTCACACAGTTTTTGTGTTGAAACCACTTATATTCTCAGCAATTTTCAAAAACCCAATATATTGTTATTAACTATAGTCACCATGCTACACAATAAATCTCTTGAACTTATTAACATTTTATACTTTGTAAAGTCTAAGTAGTATTGTTTTGTGGATATATGCTACATTTTCTTAATCTATTCATCCATTGGTCAATAAACATGAGTTCAATTGTCTTTGTTATTGTGAATTAATGCTGCAGTGAATAAAAGAGAGAAAATACCTCTTCACATGCTTATTTTATTTCCATTGAGTCTGCCATAGTTACCCCTCTCCAAATTCACTTCACACTCTGATTTCAGTTACTTGAGATCAGCTGTAGCCTGAAAATACTAAATAGAATATTCCAGCAATAAACAATTTCTAAATTTTAAGTTGGGGCTTTCTCTGAGTACTATGCTAAAACGTCTTGCCATCTTGCTCTGACATATACTGAAGTGAAATTTTCTTTTGTCCAGAGTTTCCCAACTGGATGTACTACACATCTGTCACTTAGTGACTATGTCAGATACCAAATTGGCTGTAGTGATATCACAGAATTTATGTTCAAGTAATCTTAGTTTACTTAATAATAACCCCATAGCACAAAGGGAGTGATGCTGGCAATTTGAATATTCCAATGAGAAGTCACAAAGTATTTTCTTAAGAGGACAGTGAACAACCATGTTAATTAAAGTGCTTTGAATTATTCATGTTTAGGCACCTACTGAAAGTCTTGGAATTTACCATCCATTGATTATGGAGGACTTCTGTATGGTTTATATGTCTGTTACTAATGATTGATGTTTGATGGATCTTATTCATTTTCATTTAACTTCTTGTATAGTATCTTTGACAATATGCTAGATATTTTATATGAAATTATTTTCTAGAAAAATATGTGGCCTAACATGTAGTCATGTTCATTGATATTTTCCTTTTTTCTTCCAAATAAGATTGCTATGACCTAAGTTCAGATTTTGAGACGAGTATCAGTTTAAAATTTCTCAAAACATCTGCCTTATACCTGGTTTATTTGTCCTTTGGTTTATAAAACTTTATATTCTCAGGCTAAATTTTAAAAAGAATGCTTTATTAGGTTTCTTAAACTTCAAGAGCTCTAGACTGTGTTTTCATCCCCTTATACTAACAAGTTCATCAAAATGAATTCATAGTTGCGAGATATTGCAAATACTTTCAAAGAAAAAGTAAGTGCTTTATTTAATAATCTGGGTTACCCATTTCATTACTGATTAGATATATTCCTTTAATATTTTTCCATTCTTTCTAATATGTTCAAAAAGAATTTTTTGTATATTACTAGAAATGTCTTATTATTTCATTACAGACAAATGACTTTTACCATACACAGGAAATTTCATAGATTTTTCTGTCAGCCTTGCTCAATTTTCTTATCCTTGGTGTTCCTGGAATATTGCTAATAACAAAGATTGGATTGTAAGCATCAAGCATTCTTGAAAGAATCAGTTTATGTGTTCATATGTAAAGAAACATTTGATTTCTCAATTCAAGCATCTTTTAAATTATTTTCTCATGTAGTTTTTCATTAAAAAGTTACCACAATTTTAGCACCTTAAAACCAACCAGATTTATTATACAACTACTATGATCCAAGTTGACTCAGCTAGGTTTCTTATGAAATCTGACAGTGTCTGCTTAGGATCTGACAACGCTGAATTCAAGATAACAACAGAGCTATTGTGTTTCTTATTGTAGCTATTGGGAGAGAATTTGCTTCCAGTCTTATTGAGGAAGTCCAGCATTCTTCAACTATTTGAGCCTGCAGAATTGAAGTTCTGGTTATCCATCTGTATGCTGGACATAGCTCCCATTTTCTTGAAATTGTTACATTCCTGATGCATTGGGTCTTTTCTACATCTTTAAAGACAGCAGTAGTGGTTTGAGATCTACCTATTTGAACTGCTCTGCCCTCCACTTCTTTTTTTATTGTTTTATTATTCATATGTGCATACAAGGCTTGGGTCATTTCTCCCCCATACCCCCAACCCCTCCCTTACTACCCACTCCACCCCCTCCCTATCCCTCACCCCCTCAATACCCAGCAGAAACTATTTTGCCCTTATCTCTAATTTTGTTGAAGAGAAAATATAAGCAATAATAGGAAGGAACAAGTGTTTTTGCTGGTTGAGATAAGGATAGCCAAACAGGGAGTTGACTCACATTAACTTCCTGTGCATGTGTGTTACCTTCTAGGTTAATTCTTTTTGATCTAACCTTTTCTGTAATTCCTGGTCCCCTTTTCCTATTGACCTCAGTTGCTTTTAAGGTATCTGCTTTAGTTTCTCTGCATGGAGGGCAACAAATGCTAGCTAATTTTTTAGGTGTCTTACCTATCCTTACCCCTCCCTTGTGTGCTCTCGCTTTTATCATGTGCTCAAAGTCCAATCCCCTTGTTGTGCTCTCCACTTTTGCCTTCCTCTTTTGCTGCATCTCTCTTATATCAGCTGCAGAAGTTTCTCTCTTTCTATGATTCAAGTGTTTAAATTAAACCCACTGAGACATTCAAGTTAATCTCTTATTTTAAGATCTATAATGTTACTTAAATGTCTAAATTGCCTTTTCAGCAGCACACAGATTAATGTTTGAGTAGTCAGAGAACTGGAATCTTAGGGGGATATTTTTAGAATTCTGCTAATCAAGGGCAGGGCTTCCATCAGGATTCTTTTTGGGTCTTTATATATGAAAAAGAAAAAATTTTTATGGCATAAGACAAACATTTATTTGTCATAAAGGAAGTCTGTATTCTGGCAGTCTAGGATCCTCAGAATATCTGAAAATATGAAACAAAGGTATTTTTTTGTTTCCCACTGAATGCTCCATATAATACCATGTAATGTTTATTCAAAAACTAATTTAAGACATAAGATGGTTTCTGAAGTTTCTGCCATCATGTGAGGATTTAGAAATTAAGTGTGGAATGCATGGAAAAAGCAAGATAACAAGAAAATTCTCCATTCCTATATCTTCATGAGAATTCATTCCACAAACACAGACTACTCACATGGTTTTTGGTAAATGAGAGGAATATTTAAAATGAAATGTTTAAATGAAGTCAATGTCACTCCAAATTACACAGACTTCTATGTGAAAAGAGATAAGTAAGTTGGACTGGTGACAGGTCATGTTTACGCCCATTAGCTTAATGAAGTGTTCTTCCTTTTCTTAAATTGATCACCTCATTGTTGAAAGGATTTAACCACTTTGAAATATATTTCTAACATTTTAAAAAAATCTTTTGCACTATTGTTGGTAGATATCTATTCTGGAATCATTGGAGATGTATGTTAATCAATATTGGCTGTCAGTGAGTTAATAACCTCTCCAGCATTGTGCACACTCATGTGCACCAATTCTTAGGGATTTGATAACTGTTGATTTAGAAAATGATGCTGAAAGTGAAAATCTTATAAACAACTGAAGTTTCTCACTAAATCAAAATTGCTTGCCTTGACAGATGAGAGTAAAATTGCACTAAAATAAATCAAATGCTTCAACACTTCATTATTCCAATCTGAACCATTAATGTGAATATTTCTAAAATGCATCAGTCTTGACAATTTAAAAGGCATTATGTGAGAAAACATCATTCTGTCACTGAAGAAGCATAATTGTCATCCTGACTGTAGTGACATTCTCTTCTCCTCCATGAGGTAATGATCTGAGTCACCAAAACAGCATTTGCTCTTCCTGCTTGCATCATTTATACTTGCTCTTTAAAAAAAAGGGAAAAAAATCAATGAAGACACGAAACATCTTAAAACTTATATGTCTTTTAAACTTTCTATATTTGTGTTTGACATAATAATGCCTCTTAAGTGAGCACAGAGAGATATAAAAATTATATTTACTCCATGAGTTATAACTCATAACTGTAGTAAGGCTTTGTGGCAGAAATGACCTACTTGTTGATAAAGTCTGTTTTTAATTTTTTTTTAATATGGAGTAAACTGAGACATAACTCCACTCCAATGAAATCCAGAATTCACATGTGGTGACTGAGGTTTCTAAAGCCTCATACATTGGAAAAGTGCCATTGGGTGTTGACATTCAATTAAATTTCTTTGATGGCATAGTTTAAGAAGAGGATAGATTAAGAAATACCTAAAGTTGAATAAATATGAAGAATAGGCCAATGTTAAAGGAGGTATGAAAACTAATTCAGGGGAATCTAAAGTCAAGAAAACCATGCGTACACATTCAAGAAGTCATGAGAGATGAGAAAACAAAGAGATTCCATTACACTAGACTTCAAAAGCCATATCAGCTTTCACTGGGTAGTGATTACACATATGTCCTGCTTTATGTCTATGATTTTCAAGGAATTATTGGGAAATGGTAAATATATGATTTAAGTCATTTGCACCTGGATTGCTCAGAATTACTTAAAAAAATAAAGCATGTCTATTGCTTAGAATTTAACAGGTCTACATTGGGACAAAAATGATAAGAAATTCTTAGTCAACAGTATTTTCCTTGGGTGATGAATTGATTTCTAGTGATAATTTCTGGGTAATTGGATACTACTTAAGAGACACATGATCTCTATATCAGATTGTAAGTAAATGTATGTGAGTGTGTAAGATGACTAGAAGTTGTGAACTATGCTCTATGTTTACTTTTCCAACTCAGTCTTTGCAATGTCTCTAAGTGCAATATCCTTCCTAATTTAGAAGACAAGAAAAGTGAATATCAAAAAAGTTAAGAAACTTTATTGAGGTACAAACTCTGATAATTGTTAGAATCTGGGTTTCAATGTAGTCTAAATAATTCTAGAGTTTTTTGCTCTACTAGGTTATAAGATAAATAGCCATTTAGTGAAAAGTATATTTGGCATTAATTAATTTCATCCTAACTATCATTAGGAAAGGAGGAGATGCACGGAAAGAAGAGGAGAGGAAAGTGAGGAGATATTATAATTAAACCAAACACGAATTAATTTGACTTTGTTCTCATTATGACTACGTTGATAAGTAACACATCATATATAAGATTAGACAACAAGTATAGGTTAAAAGGACACAAGTTTGTAAAACTTAAAGGTATGGGAAATTGCCCTGTATGGCATTCTAAAAAAATATAAATCTCAAAAATATTTAAGTAATTGTCTCTTGACAATTCCAAATGTGCCACACCTCACTTCATATTACTGAAAAAGAAAACTGCTTAGAATCTTTGCTAAAACTAATTTATTATTTTTTTCTTTATTGTTTATATTGATCTGTCATATATTTTAGCAATATATAAATTAACAGCCAAAAGAGGTATATTGTTTTAAGTCACTTGCAGACTAATAGGATAGAATACAAAATGAAAATGTCCATAAAGTGGATAATTTGAAAGAAAGAAAATTGTATAACAATGTTTATAGTTGTATGAACTTGAACAAGTTATATTATATATTTTTCACTCTTTTTGTCTATTAAATTAATTTCCCAATAAAATTTATCACATAAACTTACTATGAGGAAGTGTTGTCAAGTAAAAATACATGAATAAAGTGTTACAGAACATAGTAACTCCTTATATAAATATTGTGTCATGATTATGATAATGATAATGATATTATCAGGTATATGTGACCAGCAATTTACTGATGATAACATGGAGAATGAATAGGAATGGATCAATAGTGAGTCATGGAGAAAAGTTAGGAGTTGTTGCAATAAATCAGAGAATGAAGGTTCTTCATAAAGATGTATGGAAGTTCTAAGAAGCAGACATAGATGCCAGACTTGGTACAAAGGTGAACCATAGATGTAATCCTGATGAGGAAGGATAGAAAAGACAGTGAACTTCCTGAAAGATATTTGGGGAAGAAGATTATTAAAAGGATGAATTAACAAAAGAATGCTTGCTTTAAACTTGTGTGATCTGGTTTGATCTATTTGCAATTTCAGCTGATTCCAGAGAAGATACTGTTCATCACAGTCAAGTAGATAGGCAACATATGATGGGGCTCAGTTAAAAAGACTGTTATTAATGTCACCAACTGATTGTTCTCACTAAACAATTTTTGCTGTATTTTAAGATTTAAGATTCAATCTGGGCTCATAAGGAGAAAAGTTCACCATTCAGTGTCTTGTCTTTAAGGTTATTTGAAAAGATTTGCTCAACTTTAGAAGGGATAAGACCAATAGGGTCTAGATTGATTCAAATACCAAATGAAATTTCAATCACATTTTATTCTGACAAGCAAAAATGGCTCATCTTTTTCTTTCCAAACTAATTTTTTAGCAGCTTGCTATTCAATTGTCTCCCCTATGTCACCCTACTCTGTCCATACACACTTACCATTTTACAATACAGTCAGTGAGTGACTTGACTGCCTGTGCTAAGCTATGCTTGCTTCTCTCAATGATTATGAGAACACACAACCTTGTCTTACTTGCTATTTGACTTATTTATATTCTTCTTTATTTTCTGAAATCATTATAAATTGTTTTGATGCAGAGGAAATTACAGTTATACATGGATATTAACAAAAACCAAAAACTTCTCAACCAACTGTTCAAAATAACATTATTAATAGTATTGAAACTCACTGTAAGTCATGCTTTTCCTGTCTTCCACATGTATATAGTATATTGAATACAATCTAGCTAAAATCTTGACAGTTTTATCCCCACAGCTTCCACTATAGTATCATAGTATTATCATAGTATTTTATCTATATTTGATAGCAGATTTTTTTAGTTCAATATAATTCAATCAAAAGATGATAGTCATGAATAAAAATGAAATGAAAACTTTTTTTTACTTTATTTTTTTTTCTACTAGTACTAGTGTTTGAACTCAGTGCCTTGCTCTTGTTAAGCAGGGACTCTACCACTTGAGCCACACCCCCAGTCCTTGTTTGTTTTGCTCTTTTCTGGATAGGTTCTTCTGGTTTTGCCCTGCCCTGCTTGGACCATGATCCTCCTGTTATGCCTTCTACCTTGGACCACAGACATGTATCACCACACTTCGCTTGTTTGTTGAAATGGGAGCTTGCTAACATTTGGCCCTGCTGACCTCAAACCATGTTCATCCTGATCTCTGCCTCCCAAGTAGCTGGGCACCAAAAAGTTTTGGGAGCTGAAAAATAGGTGAATTTATGTGTTTCAAGTTTAAATATTTTGCATAACATACCACACATACACTGAATGTCAAATGTTAGTAAGTACATCAGGAAAGAACTTATGAGTATCACCTCAAGAGAGATAAAAGTAGTTAACTAATTCAGGAAAATAGTGCATATTTTTCATCAACAGCATAAACCATATTGTTTTGTTAAAATGGAAGGTAAGAACTTAAGAACTATGAATGTAATTATATAATTATATAAAAGTGTAAATTTGGGGAATGAGAAGATGAAGTAAGGTGAACACATTTCTTGTAATGAAGACTTGCCAACATTGCTCAACAAATTTTTGTGTAGTGGAAAGAATATATTTAATAAATTTAACATAGAATTTATTAATTGAGATGAACTATTCTCCTCGACCTATTATCCTCAGGAAACCTAAAAAGTATGCAATCACCTGCATTGGGATGAAATTGTTGGGCTATTGCATTTTGGTCCATCTATTACTTGACATTCAACACAATTTCCATTTTGAGAGTTCTGGTTATTTTTTTATTTATAGAATGCAAAAACTGAAAAGCACATAGTTACTATCATATTTGAACTATACACAAAGTTTAAAGGTAGTTTCCTTTTAACTCAGAACATTATAATTTGAATAACAGCACTTATTTAAAGTAATGTAATTAGCTTAGGGAATGGAAAATAATCACATGTTTTCATTCATTACATAATAGTTCTTAATTCTGTTTGAAGTAGATATTTTCTGAAATGTCATTTATTTAACTGGGGTCTTTATATTATTTCTTATTTAAAAAGAATTGACTTTTTTTCAAATTTTTTCAAATATTTTCAATTCTTTATATTGACATAGATCAATTTATATCAAATAGTTCTGCAACCTTGAAGTAATACTAATAAAATAAAATAGCACAAAATAGTCCTGCACTGTCCTACCTGCCTTGCATGAACACTGTCAAGAAATACAGCATGTTGAGGCTGGGGCATGGCTCAGGTGGTAGAGGGCTTGCCCAGCAAGTGTGAGCCCCTGAATTCAAACCTCAGTACCAAAAATAAATAAATAAATATAAGAAATACTTCTTTTTAACAATTTGAAGCTAGCTATTCTTATAATATTTAAGTCATATAATATTATGTAATATGCTTATGTACCACTTTCAATTTAATTCTGTACCGTTTGAGAATTTTTATCTGTCCATGTATCTCTCTCCCTTTCTCTCTGTCTGTCTTTGAAAACTTTTATCTCATCTCTTTTCCTCCTATGTAGACACATCATCCTAACAGCAATGTATCACATTATTTGATTTAACTGATGGGTATTACTTTTCATTATAAGCATATAAATTATAAGAGAATATTTGTATCATTTTGTTATTATTTATATTTCATAAATGTAATTTGCCTCCTAATTTTTAAAAACTTTTTGTTTTAACTTTTTTCAAAGGCTCATTGTATGTGTCTAATACTTACTAACAATTCTTCCAATCTTAAGAGACATGAGGACATCTCTTAATTATATTTATTTTTCCTGGTGACTTCCCATACTTCTAGCCCCTTTCCATTCTTCTCAATTTTTTTGATTGTTGTCTGGGTATGATTCATAATTCTAATGCTGGAGTTTCTTTTTCTCAATTTGCTTAATGAATGTCTTTTCTTTTGGCCTTATGCTATTTTGGTAAAGCACACATTTCATCAGTTGAAATAAACCTGACATTTGCTTCTTCCCTCACAGCTTGACAAATAAACTGCAAAGTTGAAAAGGAATATTATATTCTCAGATATAGAAAGGCATTATTTTCCAGTTTTTGTAATTGCTGCTGCTGAGAAGTGTGATGCCATTCTTATTCAAACTCCATCTCATGTGACATTTCCACATCTCTGAAAGCTGAATATCTGTCCACTGACTATAATAATGATATTCTCAGAGATGTATTTTGATATACAAAAAAGAACAAATACAAGCAAGTTTTCTATTTAACACTTGGTGGATTTCCATGCTTGAAACTCAAATCAGTTCTCAACTGATCACCATCAACAACAGAAGAAGTAAGATTTGAAGCACCACACAATCTTATCTCCATCTGCCCTGTTCAACATGGTTGATTCTGAATGAGGGTGAATGCTCAGTGATGAAAGGAGTACCACTGACACTGGAGAAAGGGAAAGAATGGAGTGCCAATCTCCCTGCCTCACACTGCCTGGTTCAATCTTGTTCCTCCAAGTGTGTATGACACTCTACTGACACAGGAGAAGGGGACAGGGGAGTGCTGACCACCCAACTGGCCCTTGAGTCTTGTTACTACCAGGGCTATGAAAGCTGTGCTTGATGCTAGATCCATGGGCAGAAAGGCTTATCCCTCTGTTCTTCTTCCATGTGAAATCCAGCAACCCTCCCAAAAAAGTTTATATAACTAAAACATGAAGACTTTTTCTCACTGATTAAAACATACATTGTGACCAAATTTTGATCATAAAATATGAAATGTGGAATAATTAGTATTTATAAGAATATATGTATATTTCCTTGTAGGGTTTGGGATCAATGGTTATAGTTTTCTCATGAATACGCAGTGTTCCAGTTTTCCTCAGTAAACATTTCATTTCTCTTCTTTCTCTCTTTCTTGACTGTGTGGTGAATTTCTCAGTAGAAATATACAATCTATCATTTTATTTTCAATGTGCCCAGTTAGACTTTTTCAGTTTACTTATATTTATTAAAATGCTAGTATATTTTTACTTAAAATTTTTGTAGCCAAATCTCTTTACAATAATCCTTTATCATTAATATTTTTGTTTTGTTTTATACTTTGCCATGAATTTAGACATCCTATACATGAGAATTTTAAGAAGATTATTCAGTCAATTTATTGCTCTGAGAAAGTAATTTTTTAAATATCCTTTGTCTCATCATTAAATAAACATTTTATTTCATTTTTTAAAATCCCCCCACCCTTGTACATACCAACTCAGAAAAAAATCCACACTTAGCTGGAGGATTTGCCAGGAATATGAATTTTATATTATGTTCCTGTATTTACATTAACCGTATTTCCTTAACTGTGAAATGTAAACCTTCTGTGAGAATCAAATTTCTTTCCAATTAAAGTGGGTCACCCAACTAATCATTTTCACAATAGTATGGATAACTTGACAGGTTGATATTCTTCAACTCTCCTTAAAAAAATGAACTATAGTTCTGTGATTTAAAAAAAAAATTGGGGAACTAAAAAGAAGTTTAACTTTTCAGTGAGGCTTTGCTAAGAAGACGTTTCAAAGAAATACAAAGACCTCATAAAAATTCTTCAAATAAAGTAATTTGAGTAATTTGAGTAATTTCTCAAAACTTATTAGCAAGAATTTATCAATGCTATTAATCATATTATTAGGTTGTAATAGGTCAAATAAACTAAGATAACATTTCTGAAAGAAAAATTAATAAAAATATAACCTGTAGTGTTAGCATCCCACTGTATTCCTGGATAATGTGTAGAAGAATTAGTGATAAGTATACTTTTTACTTTATTGGTTTTCAATTTATTTTTTTCTCTAAATATTAGCATGTGATGAGTAAATGGAAGGATTTTATTCCTAAAGTAAGATGCTTGCCTTTTATATCTGGGCACTTCTGATTTAGGACAGCACTGAAAAACAGTGAAGGGAATTTGTCTCCCACAAAAGCAACAGAAAAGACAACATAAAGTTTCATTGTGAAATTTCAAAATCTGGGTGATTAGCCTTAGGTCATGCCTAACTCAAGGTTATAGGAACCAGAAATAAATAAAAAAACTCTGGCACTCAGAAAACAATAAATAAAATAAAATATTGTTAAAATTACTTCATACTTATGCCAGTAATTCAGTGTACATGATTCATTCATGCACGATACATACCTAAAAATAGTAAAGCAAAGACATCATTTATAAAGTTTGATAAAGATAACATAAAAATCCTAGACATTCTCAAAAAAAAAAAATAAAAACACATGCTTTAAAAATTATAGGAAGTATTTTTGGAGCAGAAAAAAGAATACCTATTGAGAAAACTTCAGGAGATTGCTGAAGAATCCAGACTTGTCTGCATATCTGAAGCCATAGATAGAGAGTAGATCAGGATGTCTCAGAAAGACATAGGATTCCTGGGTTAGTTTGCAGTCATCTTAGCATCTATATCTAAAGCAGAAAATGTGTTCACAATAGTCCACCACTTGAATACAATGGGATTTAAGATTGAGGATAGCCTATATAGTAGTAGGCCATAACTGATACAAAATAACATCATAAACTCAAGACACTGAATGAATCAGAAAACTACTACAGTGTATTACATGTCACATTTTATTATTAGATAATTTTTTAGATACTGTTATCTAATTTTATTAGATAATTATTCCTATTCTAAATTATTCTATAATGTTTAAATGATAGAAGTTATAATATGATGTAAATAGCAAATCGAGTCAAAATGTCATGCAAAATTTGTAATTTCTTAAAATGCATAGCATTTTATTATATTAAAAATTCACAGCACTATTGAACAAAGATTCTTGAATTTGAATCTACATATATATAGATAGGTAAAAATATAAGCTTAAATTGGATTGTGGGAGCATAGATTTATTTTCCTACAAATTATAACAAATTTAAAAAGACATGGTCAAAAGTATATTTATTTAGCTTAAATTTGAGTGTCCTCAATATTTTTGATATGATGTAAGGATGAAATATCTAAATTTACAGAATGCACAGATGTGTCTGCTATCAGATTTCAAAAAGGAAATGAAACAAAGTAGACAATAACTTTGAAAGGCATTTATTACTGCAACACAGAGGATTGTAAAGCTCTTTGAGTTAGCTGCTCTGAATTTAACAATAAAAGGAGTTACTACATGTTTCCTTTCTTTACCAGTGCCAAGGGAGTAGTATGTTCTAAAATAAAATGTTACTTTCTGTAAGAGAAGGTTTGGGCAAAAGTACTACTCATCTATTGAAATGATCTTTACATAATTCTTTCTCCAAGGAACTATATCAATTCTGGTCTCATTTGAAATAATAAAACAGCCTATAAAATTATCAAATACTTACAAATCTTTAATTATTTGTTAGTATATTTATATATCCATGTAATTATGTGATATGCAATCTATAATTGCATAATGAATATTATGATCTATAATAGCATATATGTATATGCACAAATATGCATAAACACACACATATACAATAGTGACTTTGAACACGTACTTTCTGCCTTTAACTTTGTCAGAATAAAATATGAACTATTAATGTACAATATCATGCTCACATTTTTATAGATCATTTCAAATCTGTAATGAAATGTTGTGTGTATATATTTTGTTTGAATTTGTCCCTTTCACCTAATTAGATCCATTCTTCACCTAAAACCCTGGTACCACAATTTTTATTAATTTAAGTGTCTGAGAAAAAATATGAGTGTGAAGGTCAATAGGGAATAACTGCTGAGACAGATAATACCTAAACAGCTGGGAAAGAACCCATATTTTTCATGTTGCTATATTGCAAGATACTGACTCAGGTTCAGTAATCAAGAAAAACAGAAATTCTCAGGCAAAGTTCATGTCAGTTCTACTACAGTTTTGATTCTTTGCCCTTTTAAAGGAAAAACTATATGTTTTTCCTTTTTTTTTAAGAAAAGAACTATAGGTTTTGCTGAGAAACTAAGTGAACTAACTTCTCTATAACACGCAGCATCAGGGTGGAATACCTTGGTGATTCCAGGCTGATCCACTGATAAATGCAGCTACAGATTAACGTTTTATTGCTTGCACTGTGGTAACATAGATAGGCCCTGTTAAGATTTCTCTTTGTCCAGTTGGCACAAATGTTGATTTCATCATTGAAAGATGTTGAAGGGACAGTGGTGAAGGAGGAATTTCTGTTCCTGGTCCTCACATGCTTTACGCATCCTGAAATGTATATGCAGCTTCTCTGGAGCCTAGCTTTGGAATGGAGCTGCTTCTTTAGCTTCTGGTCCTTACCTGGAGTGTGGCAGCAGCAGTGCCTCCACCAGCAGCATCACAGATGAGTGCTCTTAATGGGATGCTTCGTAGCAATAATAACTCCTGACCCCCATCTAGGGTGCATATTTGTGAGTTCCTTAATGTAAAAAATCCTTCTAGACAGCTTCTCCAGATACTTCAGTGTGTGAATTTCCAAGCAAGTTCCACTAGTATGACATGTCAGTGAATTTTCTACCAAATAGTGAGCAATGCCTGCACACTGTGTAATGAGAATGCAATGGATGTTTCTACTTCATTTATTACTTCCCATTTTTGTATATTCCCTATGTCAGGCAGATCTGATTATTTAGGGTTCTTACCTGACAAAGTAAACCAACCATCCTTTTTGAAGGTCCTGAATTCTTACTGAATTTGACTTTTATTTATCTTCAATAGGTAGAAACATTACAATATACCTTGTAGAAAATTCTCTGAGAGCTTATATATTCAATAAAATTTTTATAAACTCCTGATGTTTACATAATAACAGAGTAAAGATAAACGATATTTAGATATTAAAAGATTTACTCCACTTATCAACTCAGTTTGGTGACCATGAACTGTTCAAAGTTGCACATTTTATCAAAACTGTTTCAATAATAAAATTGATGCTTTTAATTTTGATAACCAAATATGAATATATATATTTTTATGTACCTACTACTTGTGTCATTAACTTGAGTAAACAGGGATTTTTCCCTAATTAAACTTATGTGGATCACTAATATATGACAACCTCTACACATATGTACTTTGAATAATTTTAAATCATGTGTAACTTTAGACCTTTTAGTCATTAATTATGATGTAATGAACAACAAGCTATCACTTAAGTAACTTAATTTATAACTTTATGGAAACTGAAGTTTTCAATATTTGGAAGAATAAAATATATTCAATCCAGTAATTAATCTTTTTCACAAATTTTACTTAAGAATTACAAATAGAAATAAAATCTCTCAAGAGTTCAATACAAATAACAAGATTGTACCCTATAACATAATAAATGGAAAAGCATAAAATTTCAATTAATCGAATGCAAACATTTTGATTATGATGAGATAAGAGAAAATCTTTATCAGACAAAATATAAAATAATTATATGAAGTTTAACTCAGAATGGACTAGAAGAGCAAGCTCAGATTTGAAATTCTACGTTTTTGGGTAAAATAAATACTGTTCCACTCTATGCACTATAAATTGTTTAATATGCATATATATTATATCTGTTTAATATTATACATGTACATATGTGTATATATGTATTTAAATACATTTATATATATATATGTATATACACACAGTTATAAACATACATATATACATAAACACACACACGTTTATACTCTCTTAGTTTTGATTCAATACCCTATTTGAGGTTTATCTTCAAGATGTGAAACTTGTTTTCATTTTTACACTGTTAGAAATATTAGTAGAAACATTTTCTCTGTACTATGCATTGAATTAGTATCAACTTTAGATGTGAATCATGCCAAGAATTATGCCATCTGGACCCTCTACCACCAATCTTGTTAACTGCTGTATGGGAACACACAGAAGTTATGTGCTAAAGAGAACATTTACAACACTAATAGTAAATCTTGCATATCATTCACACATATTCCACACAGTTTATTTTCAACTGACTCACCTGTCAGTTTAGAAATGGTAATAGAAATGGAGCCGCCATCGTGATTTCCTAAAGCTTTAACGTTGCTATCAGTAGGAAATGTGTTGGCTTGTGCTCATATTTATTTATGTATAACTTAAAATTTATGGAGTCATATTTCTGGAATGAGAGCATATATGCCTGGCTATATGTTTGATGCTGATATAGTAAAAGAGTACCTACACTCCATTCCAAATCCCAGAAAAACCTCATGTATCATCTATTTTCCAGTATCCAATGTCTATGTTTCCAAGCAAGTATTAGTCAAAAGAGTCTGATCTCTGATAACCACCACTCTCACTGCTCATATATGCAGTCATTGCTTTCTTACTAGGACCTGTCATCCTGAAAAGTATACAAGCATAGCCAATTAGAGGCCTGGATACATTACAGATACATGACAGGCAATTTTTTTAACTACAAAGTTTTCATTTCCAGTTTTCACTCCATACAGAGAATAATTCAGTGTCTAAATTGTCAACATTCTTAAAACCATCTTGGTTTTCTAGTGACTTAGTTATATATTTATGTTCAGAGTATAAAACTCCCAAAAAATAACTATAGGAAATGGAATAATATGAACATGAAGAAAGCAAGAGGACTGGAGATTTGGCTTAAGCAGTAGAGTGCTTGCTTTGCAAGCATGAAGACATGACTTCAAATCCCAGTCCAACAAAAAAAAAGCATGCAAGAAGATATTTGATAGGACATTGCCTATAATAATAAAAAAATAGGTATGTTATAAATATTTGACATAAATATACCTATACTGCCACATATTAACTCAGTGAAAAATGGCTCAGCAATTATTTATTATTATGAGTATTGAAAAATAACAAAAATTGCTTTTTCAAATTTAAGTTAACAATAATATCAGCATTACATTCGTTATTCTTTAAAACCATATCATTTTGCATGTTCATATGGACAAAGACTTTCTTGCATTATACATAAATATTATTGTGAAGGATTCTGCATAAATTTTGCTTTCAATCTTTTTCTTAATGATGTGTAATACTGTTAGGACAAAAATATATTTCTAAAGTTTCCTTTCCTGCCAAATAAATGAGGCAGAAGCATCGTATTATAAGTTTTATTAATTATGAGCAAGTGATAGTTGATAGTAGATAAGCCAGGTCTAAGGAATAACTTTGGTTAAAAAGCAGAATATGGAATAGCTTCTTCATGATCACAAAGAAGCCCAGTATTGATCAGGAAAATTAAGTTAATTCTGTGGATTCAAGCACATTCATTTACTACTATGCCCTTCAATTTCACCTTAGGTAACCTATATCCTCACTACCTTTCAATGTTCTAGATCATACGCATTTGAAATTCATATGTACATATATGTACAAACATATATTAATATTTACATATGTTTGAATGTATGTGCATATGCTTTTGCTTTTTAGTGTGCATGTATCACACTGATAAATATTTACGAAAGTATATAAATGTAAAAATTCTAAAGAACATTGTAAATTGTCATTTAAAACATTTCTAGATTGAATTCCTCTTAACTTTTCTCTAAAGTGGAATATTGAAGAGTAAAATTAACATGTCCATTTATTTATTCAAAATCCATTTGCCGACCAACAACATCCCAGGTACTTTTCTAAGTACAGAGGTTACAAAGATTAAGGAGATATGATCCCTGTCTTTGAGAAGATTTCATTTTGAGGGTGAAAGACTAATAAAAATATATAAGTGCATGGAAGCAATGCTGGTAATTTCTCTATATAGCTACCTTTATCCCAAACTAGCAAAAACACCATGTCTTTCTTATTATCTCTTATGTTTTCTCTTCAACAAAACAGGAGAAGAGGGTGGAACAAGTTCTGCCTGGAAGCAGGGAGTTGGGGTGGTTGGTGGGGTGGGGAGGGAGGTGACACAAATAATGTATACACATGTAAGTAAATGTAAAAATGATAAAGTAAAAGGAGAAAGAGAAAAAAGAAAAGGAATACTGAGCTGTGAATTACCAAGCTGTGGTAGAGGCGAGAACAGAGCACTAATGAGAACCTTAGGCAATGAACGGTGATTGAGGGAAATGCAAATTTCACATTATAACGGTAGAAGAGAAGCATGTCAGGAATTACTAGACTCTCAAAATAATTTTATTTTATCCTCCATGATTTATTAGTCATATATGCATTCTTCTCATAAATAAGAATGTGTAACATATAAAATCTACTCCATTGTCAAAATATAATTTCAAAACTTAACCTCAAAGATACATCTTAGTGAGGAAAGTAAGTTTAATGTGTTGCCTGTGTTGATTGAAGGGGAAGGTAAATAAGTTACACAGGATCCTAAACTTATAGCAAACAATTTCAAATAAAGGAAAAATAGTACTGAAATTTCCTTATTTATCTTAGTGAAATAATGTGCTTTTTTGGGGTACAGTACATGATTGTCAACTGTTATCTCCCTTCTTCCTAGTTCCACATTGTGGTTGAAGTGCAATTTGCATACTCAGTTTGGTACTGCATTTAGAAAACCCGAGACATCTCTGAAACTCACCATATACCTTCACCATAAAGCAACAATTATTGCTTTAGGAATATATTGAATAGAAATACAAATGTGTATTTACCAAAACAAAATACAAGAATGTTTATAGTAGCACAGTTTGTAATATTCAAACACTAGAAGCATCCCAAATATCAATCTATACATTAGAATGAATTAATACTGCAGAATATTTTCGTACTTTTATACAAGAAGTAGACTGCAACTATAAACTACATACAATATGGATGAATCTTACAAATTAGGAATTCCTAATATTTGAATCCAATTTTATATATTGCAAAATAGGCACAATTAATATATGGTGCCCAAAGTTGTGATATTTGTTACCTTTGGAGAAGATGGATACTTAAGGAAGTTGAAACATTATGGCTTTGGGATGTTTGATAGGTCATATTTCTTGGTTTGAATAAAGACACAAAGGTGCTCAGTTTTTTGAAGTTCATCAAGCTGGCAATTTCTTCCTGCTTGCCTGGTAGGTAATTTGCGAGTTTTATATTCAAGAATATCTAAGGATAGTTTTATAGCTATCTTGTACATTTTCATACATAACTGAAACCCAAAGAAAAAGCTTTGTATTAAGATTTATTTAATTATATATTCCAGCTTCATCAGTTTTAAATACTTGGACCTGAGATAAACAAGCTGAGTTCTATTTCTTCATCATTAAAAAGGGATGATTCCTGTTATGTACTTATTCTAGATTTGATGGAAATAGTATTACTAAAATACACAGCAGACAATTATTCCTTCCACTTTGTCATTTAGAAGGATTTGAGGCTGTTCATACTCTATTATTACTTCACTCATAAATTTTCATTTGGGTGAAATTGTATGAAAACATTACCAAATGTTTTTCAAACAATTAAAATCCCTCTCTATATAAAAGAAAAAAAGACATTACTCTCTAATTGTGTTGGCTAACAAGGCACTATTAATCAGCAGGTTTGCCTAGTGTTTCTGCCAGAGGAAGCAGTTGTGGCATAACAACTGGGTCACCTTCTTAACAGCTTTATTATATAGTAGTTCGTGTATTTCTTGTTGACAGATTTAGTGCACTTTGTGAAAGCAATAATTGTACTGGGACTGCAGCTGGCAGGCTTCCTTAGCAAAGAAAATAGAATGAAGTTGCTATAATACTTTTAACTATTAAAAGGCTAATGAAATAGTCTGTAGAGTTTCATTAGGAATTCGACTGTCTTGAGCATTGGAACTAATTAAAATAGTTTTGAATAAAAAGTAGCAAATTGCTGTGAAGTATTTTCCCAAGTATATGCTAGTGAATTCATCATGGAAATGTATTTTTGAGTTACCAGTACCATAGGAATACTTTGAATGCAACATATAAAGAAGCCATAAAACAAATCATTTGGGCATGTTTAATTCATTAAAATTCATCTTGCAAATAAAACAGGACAAATAGTCCAAACCCTTATGTAACTGGCCTAAAAGGAAAGTTAGACATGGTGTTCTGACTCTGTTTCTTTGTTTTTTTATTATAATGTATTGTAAATTTGTCATTCTTGTAATAGAAACATGTGTACAGGTATTCACTGCCTTCCTACACCGATTTATCTGGGCAGGAATTATGAAGAGATAAATCCTTAATCTCCATAAAAATTATTTGTCATATGATCACCAATAATGCATCAATCTCTCATTTGAGAAAATAATCCCATATAATTTAACATCTAACTTAATTTTCAAAATAGTTTTATTACTTTTTGAGTTAAGATACATTAATAATATGAGAAGTTTCATTTTAGCAATTCCACACATTTGTACAATGTACTTTGAACAAGTTCACATCCTCTGTTATATTCCTTCCTTCATCTAATCTTTTTCAAAAAATCTTAGATGGGTTTTCTTATTCTGACTTCAAACATTTAGATGTAGCATATTTCAATTCTCTTTCTCCCTCAGTACACTTTCCTTTACTCCACCAGCCCACCTATTGCTGCCCAGGTCACATCACACCACAGGGTTGTCACCATCATCATCAATCATAGTCGTCGTCGTCATCGTGTTATGTCTAGATTGCCACAAATGAGTAAAAATATGAAACTTGTGATTAAGCGTAGGTTATCTCTCTCAACATGATGATCTCTAGTCACTTCCATGTTGCTTCAAATGACATAATTCTGTTTTTTGAAGACTGAGCAATATTCCATGGTATGTGTATATACATATACACATACCTTTATACATCCGCATATATGTATACCTATACATATACCATAGAATATATATAAATATTCCAATGTTATTATTTGCAGAAATATATATATTATATACCATGAAATATTGGCATAGTCTGTAAAAATATAAATATAATTTATAGTTTTATATATGATATATATGGTATCCATTCATCAGTTTTGGGGCACCTTGACTGATTCCACAATTTAGCAATTGTGAGTAGAGATGCAATAAACATGGGCATCAGGTATATTTCTTAGATATTAATTCACATTCCTTTGGATAAATGGCCAAGTGTGGTATAGCAGGTGATAAGGTGATAAAGCAAGTGGAATGGTGGGTGATAAGATTTGGCAGGTGATAAGGTAAATTTAGTTTTTTGAAGAACTTCCATACCAATTTCCAAATTGGTTGCATAAATTTACATTCCCAGCAGTAGTGTAGGAGGATTCCCTTATCCAAGTGTCCTGGTTGACATTTGTTGTTATCTTGATGATTGCCAATCTGACTGGGGTGAATGGAATCTTAGTGCAGTTTTGATTTTCATTTCCTTTATGGTTAAGAATGTTGAATAGTTCTTCATTTATTTCTTAGCCATTTTAATTTCTTCTTTGAAGTGTCATATATTCATTTGTCCATGAATTAATTTTACTATTTGTGGTGGGGATTGTCATTTACTTTCTAGAGCTTTTTGTATATTCTGGATATTAATACTTTATCTGCTGAAAAGCTGGCAAAGACGTCTCTCATTCTGTGAGTTATCTCTTGAGTCTAGTAATTGTTTCTTTTGAGGTGCAGAAACTTTTTAATTTGATGAAGTTCTATTTGTTATTTCTTGCTCTTATGTACTGGGAAATTTGGTGTCCTGTTCAGAAATTAATTACCTATGACTACAGCTTTCAAATTTTTTCCTATATTTTTCTGCATTAGGTAAAGGTTCAGGTCTCATGTTAAAGGCCTTGATCCACATAGAGATTTTTTTTTGTACCAAGTGAGATCATTTCAGTTGTCTGCATGTAGATAACTAACACCATTTTTTGAAGAGCTATATTTTCAACAGTGTATGTTTTGCGGGTCCTTCGTGAAAGGAGCTATAGCTGTGTGTTTTGATTCCTGGTTATCCTATTCTGTTCCATTGTTCTTCATGTCTGTTTTCAGGCCAGTGCAATACTGTTTTTGTTACTACAACTATACAGTGTAATTTGAAGACTGGAAATGTGATGCTAAAGGCATTGCTCTTTTTGCCATGAAGAGGCCTTTCCTTCATCCATATAAATTTTAGGATTGAGTTTTCTATTTCTGCAAATAATAACATTGGAAATTTGATAGGCTTTGCATTGAAACTATAGATTGCTTTCAGTCATGTAGTCATTTTCAAGATATTAATTCTACCAATCCATTAGCATGGGAGGATTTTCATCTTCTGATGTCTTCTTTAATTTCATTTTTCAAGGTTTTGTAGTTTCTATTGTACAGGTCTTTCACTTCCTTGGATACTTTATAGCTAGGTATTTGTCTGAGCCCATTGATAATGGAATTGTTTTTTCTCATTTCTTTCTCAGCCCTTTAGCTACTGATATATGAAAAAGATACAAGTTTTTGCATTTTGACTTTATATACTACTACATTTCCAAAAGTGTTTATCAAATCTATGAGCTTATTTTGCAATCTTTAGGAGTTTTTAAGTATAGAATCATATCCTCTGTAAACAGGGATTATTCACTACCTTTTCCCCCTATTTAAATTTCTTTTATTTCTTTCTCTGACCATATTGCTCTGACTAGGAATTCCAGTGCTATATTAAATAAGAGCAGGGAGAATGGACACCCTTGTCTTTTTCCTGACATTAGATGAAATAATTTCAATTTTTTCCCATTTAGTTTCTTCAAATTCCTATTTTCTTCAGTTTTTTTATTATAAAAGGATGTTGAATTTTGTAAAGGCTTTTTCTGCATTAAGTAAGATGATCATGTGGGTTTTGTCCTTGATTCTGCTTATATGCTGAACTGTATTTACTAGTTTACGTATGTTGATCATCCTTGCATCCCTGGAATAAAAACAAACTTGATCATGGTGTATGGTCCTTTTGATGTGTTGTTGAATTCAGTTTGAAAATATCTTATGGAAAATTTTAACATCTATGTTCATTAAGAAGATTGGCCTATAATTCTCATTTTTATGTCTGTCCTTGTCTATTTTTGGAATAAATTGTAGTTGGCATCATAGAATAAGTTTGGTAGAGTTCCTTCATTTCTTATTTCATGGAAAAGTTTGAGGAGTATTGCTGTTAGTTCTTCTTCAAAAGTTTGGTAGAATTAAGGCTTGAGTCCATCAGATTCTGGGTTTTTCTTTGTTGGGAGATTCTTTACTACTGCTTAAATATTCTTGATTGTTGTAGATCTTTTTAAGTGGTTTAGGTCATCTTTGTTCAGTTTTAGTAGGTCAAGTGCATCTAGAAATTTATTTGTTGTAGATTTTTCAGTTTTCAAAGAATTTCCTGAAGATCCTCTGGATTTCATTGGCATTTTTTGTCATATTCCCTTTTTCATCTCTAATTTTATTAGTTTGTCTTTTCCTTCTTCCTTCTAGACAGATTGGCTAAGGGTTTATCAACCTTATTCATCTTTTGGAAAAAGTAACATTTTGTCTCATGGATTCTATATGCCATTTTTGTTCCCTATTTCACTAATTCCTGCCCTAGATTCTAGTATTTCTTCCCATCTGCTAATTGGGGTCTTGGTTTTATCTTGTTTTTCTAGGAGCTTCAGATACAACATAATGATTGCTTTTTTGGATTTCTCTATGTTTTTGATGTAGGTGCTGATAGCTATAAATTTTCCCTTTAACACTACCTTTGCTGTATCCTATAGGTTCTGTTTGATTATATATTCATTTTCATTACATTGCAGGAACTTTTGGATTTTTCCCTCATTTCTTCAAGTGACTCACTGGTAAATTAACAATATATTGTTTAGTCTCTCTGTGCTTGTATATTTTCTACAGTTTCTTTTGCTGTTCAGTTCTACTTTTGTTCCATTGTGATCTCATAGGAAACAGGAAGCTTTTTGAACTTTCTCATATTTTCTAAGACTTGCTTTATGTCCTAAAATGTCTATTTTAGAGAAAGTTCCATGGACTGCTGAGATGAATGTGTGTTGTGCAGTAGCTGGATGGAACACTCTGTAAATGTCTGGTGAGTCCATTTTTTCCTTAGTGTCATTCAACTTTGATATTTCTCTGTTTACTTTTATTTGATCTGGTCACAAAAGTGGTTATTGAAGTTGAACCATTATCATTGTGTTGGGGTCTAGTTATGCTTTTAAGTCTAGCAGTGTTTATTTAATGAAATTGGGAGCACAGCTATGCCTGTCAGCTTTCAGGGTCCATTTACTTGGAAGATCTTTCTCCAACTTGTCACCAGAGCCAAAGTTTGTGTTTGTCAATGAGATACTTTTCTTATGGGCAACAAATTCTCAAATCTTGCTTTGTAATCCTGCTCACAATTCTTTCTTTTGGTTGACCATTAACATTCAGTGTTAATATTTAGAAGTACATACTAATTCCTACCATTTTGTCACTTTTTAAATGTTCGACTATTTCTAACTCTTCATTTGTTTATCTACTCATCTGGTTTGTGTCTTCATCATCTGTGTGGGGATTGCTTTAAGGATCTTTTGGAGTGTTGGTTTGGAGTGGTGGTCATAAATTGCTTTATTTTTGTTTATCATGGAAGGTTTTCATTTCTCTCTCAGTTATGAATGATAGTTTTGCTCGTAGAGTAGGTTCTCTAGGTTTTCAGGTTTTTATTTCTGCATTTGTAATGCCACATTCCAAACTGTCCTTAATTTTAAGGTTTCTGTTGAGAAATCTGCTGTTAATCTGATGGGTTTGGTTATATGTGTGACTTTGTGTTTCTCCCTTGAAGATTTCAATATTCTATCTGTATTCCTGTACTTAATATTTTAACTATAAAATGTCATGGAGAGGTTTTATTTTGGTTTTTATTGGGAACCTAGAAGTCTTCTATACCTGAATGGATATCACTTTCTTAACATTTGGGAAATTTTCTGTTGTTTTTAATCTTCAAAATTTCCTATGCTTTTAGTTTGCACCTCTTTTCCTTCAATGCCTATGATTTAGTTGGGGTCATCTCATGGAGTCTAAGGATTCCTGCATATTCTATTCCTATTTCTGCCTTCTTTTTTCTACATATTCATCTAATTTTTCTATTACATATATTTATCTTCAAGGCCTGATATTCTATCTTCTCCTTGATTCGGTCTAATAAATATACTTCCAACTGATTTTTTATTTGACTTAAGGAGCTTCAATTTCTAAAGCTTCAATTTGACTTTTTAATCAGTATTTCTATACCTTTATTTTATTTCCCTTTCATTTCATGCATTGTCTTCCTTATTTCATTTATCTATTTATTTTTATCCTCCTAGAGTTTATTTAGCTATTTGTTTATATTCTTTCTGTGTTTGTTTAGTTGTTAATTTGTGTTATCTTTAAATTCATTTAGCTGTTTATTCATATTCTTTTCAACTGGATTAAGATGTTCAGGCATGTCTTCTTTCATTTCACTTTTAATTCTTTCATTTGATTAATCATTCTTTTCATTATACATTTGAACTCAAAAAATAATAGGAGGGGATAAAAGAAGCAATAAGGAAGAAGGAAGATGAGGAAATTGGGAGTGAATGTGGAGGTCTGCAGACAAACAAAATAGTAGTATGTAAGGGTATAGTTCAATTGTTTGTGGAGAAGGATTCTATTGTACAGAATTATAAATGTGTAGAATAATTAAAAATAATAAAATAAAGAGGCATAATAAACAACCAGTAAAATAATTTATTAGCATATGATAGAAAAGTATATGAGAAAAAGAAAAAGTAAAGAGAAAATGACAATATAAAAAATAAAAATTAAAAAATAAAATTTTAGAGTCAGTATTTCTTCCTTGTTGACTACTGGAATCTGTCAGTACACTAGATATTTCCCCTCCAATCTCTGGTTCTCAGATTTTTGTGTACAGTTCTTCCATTCTATTTATTCACAAGCCCTGGATTGAACAGGTATAGACGGGGGGAGTAGGGGAGGAAGCTCTGTATTCCTGCAGCTCTGTATTAGGGCAGTTATAGGTGTGTGAGCTGCAGTTTGGATGGGTGGTGGGGTCACAAAGTACAGTAAGAGAGTCAGAAAACATTATTGTGCTTTTAAAGACCCTGCTTTTCCTTACTGAAGGAATACAGTGGCTTCTCTGGCTTGACCAACACAGATTTTTTTTTTCACTTTTCACATAGTTTTCCACTTTAAAGTTTCTTTTGGAGATTTAGGGGCAAAAAGCTGTAGTCGTTTGTGTATTTTCATAAACTACTGGATAGAGAACTTATTTTATGAAAAAGTTAACAATAGAAAAAGTTGGATGATAAATAATTTAATGAGTAGATATTAAACATAGCTAGGCAGTTCCAAAATTAAGGTTAAAACTACAATGTGATGTCATTACAGATACTAGCATGCATTCATTACAATCACAGAATTAACCTTGCATTGACAAGAATACATAGGAATGGATACACTTACACACTTTTGGTGGATTCATCATATTACTGATTTGAGAAACATTTGGACTTCTGTTAAAAGACTAAATGGACATATATGTGTGTGTAAACACAATTTTGTGTATATGTATTTATATATGTTTAACATATGTGTATATATAAATATATGTATAAATATCATAAAATGCATGAATATATTTACAGATGCATCTATGTGTACATATATGCATATAGATAAATAGTGCTGTGCTTATCCATTTCTAAGTATTTGGCTTAAACAAAAGGCATTATCCTTACAAAGATTTATGCATAAATGGTCACAGCAGTTTTATTTTTAAAACTTCAAACTGGGAAATCATCCAAATATCCATCAAAATATAAATGAATACATACTTTGGGGTATGTCCTGAGAGTGGAATACTAGTCAGGAAAAAAGAGAAGCAAAGTACTGATACACACTTCAGAATAGATACATCTCAAGAATAATTAAATGAAGTGAGAAAAAAATATAAAAGTTGCCTCATCTTTTAAAATTTAGCAAATGCAAGCTGGGCACCGGTGGCCCATGCCTATAATCCTAGCTACTCAGGAAGCATAGATCAGAAGAGTCCTGGTTGGAAGTCATCCTGGACAAATAGTTCCATGATACCCTATATCAAAAAAAAAAAATCACAAAAAAGGGCTGGTGGAATGGCTCAAGGTATAGAACCTGAGTTCAAGCCCCAGCACTACAAAAAAATTCTAGAAAAAACGTAAAGTATAGTGGCAAAAAAGCAAACCAGTAATGGCTTGAGGAAATGGCTGAAATTGTGAGAAGGAAAGTGTGTAAAAGGTTATGAGTTGACTTTGCGGGGATAAAAGGCTCACTGTTGTGATTTTGTTATGATTTTTCTGGTGATAATTGTTAACACTTATTAAATCATACACTTGAGATGTAGAAAGTTTATTTCCTATTAGTTATACATCGATAAACATTAAATATACTAAGTTAAGAGAGAGGGAGAGCGTTTACCTGTACCAAAGGATCAATTTGCCAGACTCAATCAATTTAGAAGTATTTATTAGCATTGAGTTTAATGTTATTACACTGCCAATGTACATTCTTATATCCTTAAATTACTTTGCTTCATCTGCTAAGGGTATGTGACAGAAACACATAGTAGTACTTTCATTTGGTGACATTGTCAAATTTTTTCTGTGTCTTATAAAAATATACGTAAAAGGAATAATTTTAGAAATGATTAAATTAACATAATTTTTATCTTTTTTCTCTTTTATTTTTACATTTACTTACATATATATGCATTGTTTGTGCTTATGTAAATAAGCAGCTAGAAAGACCAACCAAATATGTATTCATTAAGCCAGTGCTATTTTCTTTTGAAATTTTGTTTAATGAGCATTTAGAGCTTATATTTTAATATTAATTTATATAATATATACATGTGCATTTATATAATACATAAAATATATGTATATATAAATTATTTCTTGAAAAATATTTAAAACTGTCAAATATTATTTTTCTTATTTCTTGTAATATGAGAATGAGTTTTTTTTAAATGCCATGTTTTAATATTTACAGTTTAACTTAAAAATGTTCCTTTTAATTGTCATGTGTTCAAATATGAGTGTTCTATGCATAAGAGGCACTCTTATTTATTTTGATGACAATGTAAAATTTCAATCTTGAAAGTAATCTGGTAATATTTACTTAAATTTATGAGAAATATTTTCTGTGATTATATATTAGATACATATACATATGTATTCAGGTGTTTAGGTAGTCAATAACATAAGCAAATACTGTAACTCCACCTTATTTTCAGATTTATCACAAATGGTTTTGATCAAGTGTGCTAAAAAAATTCCCATGTGTGTACTTTGTGCAGCTCATTTGATGCAGAGAAGCTTTTTATACTGTGATATTGTCAGATGTGTTTAAACTTTGTGAACCTTTTTTCCCTTTATTGTGCTGAGTGGGGGGTATACTGTGGCATTTACACAGGTTCTTACAATGCATCAAATATATCATATATGAATTCACTCCCTCTACTCTTCTCCTTTATCTTCCCTCCCTTGATCTTCCTGGAGTACTTTCAACAAGCATCATTTTTGCATTTATATACATGCACATTTTTTTGCATGGTATTCATCCTCTACCCCCTTTCTCCATCATCCCCCCTCACTAATGCCGGCCCTCCTTCCTGAGCAGGACTTGTTCTGATTTCCTGTTCTCTGATTCTGTAGAAGAAAGAAGAAAAAGATAAAATTAAAAACATGACATTTTAGTTTGTTTGAGAAAGGTAGCTACACAGGGAGTTTCCTTGTGATGTTTCCATGCACATATGTAGCATAACTCCAGTTTGTTTATCTCCTCTAATTTTCTTCATTCTACCTTATGTATTTGGTTTTTCCTCAATGACCATCTCCTTGTGATGGTATATCCACAGATATCAATGGTCTACTGTAATATATACATATGCATCTGTTGGTATTTATACACAGAAATAATTATGTATAAAATATTGACTTTTTAATTCATTTATTCACATGTGCACACATTGTTTGGGTCATTTCTTCACCCTGCTTCCCTCCCCCCTCAGTTCCTGGCAGGTCCTGTTCTGCCCTTATCACTAATTTTGTTGAAGAAAAGACACAAGCATAATAAGTAAGACAAAGTGTTTTTGCTAGTTGAGTTAAGTTTTGAAGTGGCAATCCATATGTTTTAAATAGACAACTGGCTACATGATATACTTGTAAGGTGAATTCTATTGATTTGTCAGAAATAAGCTGATTATTTCTATCTAGTTGTCTATCTCTGCCTATTCTTACCTATACATTTTGTTATAGAATGAGTTCCATCACAAGTAATAATTGGAAAAAAGAAAGATGCAAAATAGAATCGAAAGAGGTATCATTTTGTGGTTAAAAATGAAAAGTATATTCACACTAGATAGAAATATATAAAACAAGCTAGAAACTGTTTTTGCTTTTGGACAGAACAGCTGTAACAATAAAGCAGCTGGAAGTAAAGGACTTACTTTTAGATTCAGATTCTATTTTACTCATTGAATTGTTTTTTTTTTCTTCATGTATGTTTATTTCCTAATAAATATTGCTTGATTTTCATAGCAAGTAGAATTATTAAATAAACAGAAATCAAGTTAGAGACAAACTCAAAAGCAAAAATAATAACAAGCCATCAATATTCACCATTCTAAATTCACTTCACAGTTTGGTCAGAAAGTTCACCCAGCACCAAGAAGTCAATTTCAGTGATACACACAATTATTTAAGTCGATAATCTGAATCACTGCAGGGGGAAATATATTAAAGCATAGCCTGCTGGTGTCACATTGGTGATTATGTTTAAGTTAAGGAAACTCATACAGAATTGTGTTCCATGTCTCAGGGGCCAAGAAAAACTCCTGATGCCAGTGAATTTAAGTGATCACCTGTCAAATGATAGTGGATTTCTTTGAAAGTACTAAATTCATTCAAAAGCTATTATAATGCAATACTTTTTACCACCAAGGGAAGCTTCTTAACTGAATTTGATGTTACTTAGTGTTGTAGTTTTGAGCTTTGTTGGAAACACTTCCAGAATAATAAAATCGAGCATGACCACAGGGAATATATGAAGATGCTGCCATACAGTGTAGTTCAGTGAAAGTCTCCATTAAACATTTCTGCTTATAATTAGTAATTGTACCTACTTTTTTCATGAGATATAAAAATTACCATTAGCCTAAAAATGAAATTCAATTAACCAGTGGCTTAGGGAGCTTGTTCTATCCTAGGTTGTGTCTTCTTGTCCAATGACACATGAGCCAAAACTCAAATCTTGATAAAAGATAAAACATATATGCAAATGGAAAAAAGATATCTGTTGAAACTATTCTAGGAATGGGAAGGGGGAAGATAAAAGAGAATAGTGGAGTGGGAGAACTCAAATTTGATACATTTGATATATTGTAAGAACTTTTGTAAATGCCACAATGTAGCCTGACCTAGCACAACAATTAAAAGAAGAGAGAGAGAACATTGATTTAAGTAAAGGCTAATAACTAATAGCAAATCATTTGGTCATTTGGAAACAGCATTTGCTAGATCTTGTGAAAAAATTAAGTGTCTCTTACTGGAGATGGTCATACTTGGATATTTTATAATATAAGAATGAGATACAAATATTATTTGCTCTTTTTCTGTTTTCCTTGACAACTAATTGTTCAGTAATTTGTATAGAAGAGACCTGCTTTGCTAGGGCACATAATATACAATGTGATCATTAACAAGAATCATTATCCAATGTTGGCTATCAGAAAAATCTGAATCAAATATTGAAAGCCATAGTATAATTTATTTTGGTGTTTGTTACAGAAATGTTTGCTTAATTATAATATTCAATCACAATTCTCTTAGTTGGGGTATAGATATTTCCCTTGTAATTATCATTTTAGATATATGAAAAATTAATATTCATAATTTCTAAACATGAAGAATTACAAGTATAAAGTTCATAAATTTGAATTTTTGATTCTTTTTGCTCATATTCTGATAGGAGTCACATATAATTTGCTGTACTCTTCAAAACAAAAAATAATAACTGCACTGTGTTAATTAATTGATTTAAGAAGAATAAACTGTATTTGATACTGTATTGAGATAGAGATTTTACTTCCATATCATACTTAATAATTCCATATGGTGGGTTGGAATATAACTTTTAAAAATTATGGAATTATTATAAGCGATATTGTCTGTGTACAGTGTTTAGAACAAATGATAACTGTATTGCAAAAGACAGTACTGAGAACGTGGAACAGAATTTTGTTTTCATAATTATGATAAGTAACTATAAAGGGCATTCCTTTCTCTATAAGATTGGTATTCATGCATGTACCAGCAAATAAGTATTGTCAATATTTACTATTTATTTCTGGCATATTAAAATTTGAGTCTATTGTATCAAAAAGCCAAAGTCTTCACACAGATACAACACAAACTATTTTAAGAATCACAAAATGGAAGCAATTTACTTAAAGCAAGATCATGTTCTTGTACAGTTTCATTTTGGAGCACAGAAAAGAAGTGATTTCTATAGTTATATTTTGGGTGGAGAATATAAACTGAATTGAGCTATAATCTCAAACTGAATTTTGAAATCTATACAGTGTCTGATAAGGATGCATGACAATAGGACCTCTCCACAGTTCATAGAAAATGAAAATAATATAAGTACTTCAGAAGAGGGTTTGATTTTGTTATAAAATTAATTATACTTCTAATATGCAATCCATGTACATTGATGCTAGATATTTACCCAAGTTATTTGAAATTTTGTTTCCAGTGGATATATCTATGTGAATATTTGTATCAGTCTTATTCATAATCGCCAAAAACTAAAATCAATTAAAACGTCTTTCAATAATTCAGTGGATAAACTACTGTGGACACACTTACTAATGGAAGACTATTCATCAATAAAATTGAGTAAGCTTTCAACCTATGCAAAGATATAGGTGAAACATAAGTGTGTATTGGAAAATGAAGTGATCTGCATTGCAAAAGCTATGTGTTTTATAATTCTTCTTATTTGACATTGTTGAAAGTAATACAAAATGGCAGAGATGCTAATTAGGTGAATGATTTTTGATTGGAAAATTTGAGGATTGAATATGGAAAGTGCAGGGAAGTTTTTGAAGCAGTGTGGTAGGATGGCAACTAGAGGGAGGAAGCAGAAACCATGCTTCCTAAAGTAAAATTTTGGAGATACACCTTGAAGGAAAAACCACGAAGAAGAGGCAAAACCCCGAAACCTCCACACCCCCACCCAGTGCATAGCATCCCCACTCCACATTAAACAGAGAAACCAGTAGGGCTCTCATGCCGCCAGATGTCCATCACCTTACCTGCATGGGAGAAGCAGACCATAAGGTAAGCTAAGCTGCACATGGTACTCCCACAGACAACCTTGGTTTAAATCTGCATAGCCCCCTGACAGACTGACCCCTACCGAGGGAGAAAAAAAAGAATAAAACAAACTGAATAAGCAGATGAGAAAAAAAAAAAAAGACATGTAGCAAAGAGGGCAGTGTGCCCTGAGCTCTGGAGAGTGGTGGAGAGGCACTCCTTCATGGAACTGTAAATGCTGGCAGGAGAAGGCAGGAGCATTGACACCCGCTCAGCAACCTTGGAGAGGGGAAAGCTTGTAACAGTGGCTAAAGTGTGGCACTCTCCACATGAGAGTAGGGGTGAGGCACATCCACACATGAACTCTAAATAATAAAAAAAGACTGCAATTGCAACAGGCGGGTAGGGCTGTATACTGAAGAAAACAAAAGACATGTGTCCAGGAGAAATCTATAAATAAACAAAGCCTGCAGCAGCAGATGGATGACAGTAGAAGGCAGATGAGCCACAGTCTGTGATAGACATTCACAAAGTTGTCTCCAGACTCCCTTTTTTTTTTCTCTTCCTTTAATCAGAAAATTGACAAAACTAGAACTGGATGCTGAAGTACTAACTGGAAGTGTACTGCATTTGAACTTGGGATATTTTGTTTGTGTGTTTGTGTGTTTGGTTGGTTGGGTTTTTTTTGGGTTTTTTGTTTGATTGTTTTTTTGTTTTTTCCCCTTTGACGACAAAATGATAGAACTACTTCCAAGACACTGAGAAGTCTTCAGGACTGGAGGCTGAAGGACTAACACCAAAATTATTAAGACTGAAACTTTATTGCATTTGAAATTGAGGACTTTTATTATTATTATTATTATTATTCTCTCTCTATCTCTCTAATGCCTGTTTAGCTTACCATTGATTAGTACACTATCTCTCCCTGTTTATTTATTTGTCTCTGTTTTTTGTTTGTTTGTTTGGTTAGTTGGGTTTTTTTGCTTGTTTGTTTGTTTTCCCTTTTTCTTTACCTTCTTTGCTTTCCCTCTCCTCTCACCCTTCCATTCTAGATATCATCATTGTTATTATTACAAGCAAGACAATACTAAATTACACATGGTACAGGTACAGTAACAATAGCAAGTGCAATGATGGGATGATGGAAAAAAGAGGGAAACCATTTTCCCCCCAATAATAAAATAGTACAGGAAACACAGGGAAATGAAGAAAACAGATAACTGATCCAGACTCCAACAACATGAAGACAAACTATGCCAAAGAAATCAATGAAGGCCACAAGACCAATCTGAAAGAAGAAATCATGCAAGTAATCAATGAGAATTTTATAGAGATAATACTGGACATGGTCAACTAAAATGTACAGGACACACTCAAGAAATCCCAAGACAACAAAAATAGAGAATTTGAGAAAGCACAAAAACAAATAAAAGAAACTATAGAAGCAGTGTATAAACACCAAAGTGAAACAAATAACATGATAAATAAAGAGATAAGTGAACTCAGGATGAAAATAGACAATATTAAAGAGGAAGGGATTCAGGATATGGAAAAAATAAGCTCAGAAAAAAAAAAAATGAAACAGAAATGCATAACAAAATGGAAGGCCAATCCAGCAGACAAGAACAAGCAGAAGACAGAATCTCAGAACCTGAAGATGAAGTGGTAATTAAAGGAAAAACCAAAGAACTATTAGTTAAACAACTCAAGATCTGTGAAAAGAAAATGCAAGAACTTACTGACTCCATCAAAAGAACAAACCTGAAAGTCATGGGCATTGAAGAAGGAGAAGTGGTGCAAGAAAAAGGAATGTGTAATATATTCAACAAAATAATTGCAGAAAATTTCCAAATCCAGAGAAAACTATGCCCATACAGGTACAGGAAGCCCCCAGAACACAAAACAGACCTGACCAAAATAGAACTGCCCCATGACATGTTATAATTAAAACAACAAGAACAGAGACTAGAGAAAGAATATTGAAAGCTGTAAAAGAGAAAAAACAAATAACATACAAAGATGAACCCATCAAAATCATAGCAGACTTCTCAACAGAAACATTAAAAGCAAGAAGAGCTTGGGGTGAGGTCTTCTGGACACTGAATGAAAATAACTTCAACCCTAGCATACTCTATTCAGCAAAACTGTCATTCAAAATAGATGGAGCAATAAAAGTTGTCCACGAAAAGCAGAAACTAAAATAATGTGGTGGCCAAGCCACCACTACAAAAGATTCTTCAAGGGATTCTGCACACAGAAAGTGAAACCCAACATAACCATGAAAGAGCAGGCAGTACCAATTTACAGGAAAAGAAAAATCAAGACAGTAGAGCATAACATTGATTTAGCTACACACAATCAAATCCTCAAACAACTAAGACAACTAAATGACAGGAATCACCACATACCTATCAAAACTAATACAATGTTAATGGACTTAATTCCCCCATCAAAAGGCACCATTTGACAAACTGGATTAAAAAGGAAGATCCAACAATTTGTTGCTTATAGGAAACCCATCTCATTGGTAGAAACAAGCATAGGCTTAGGATGAAAGGCTGGAAGAAAATAAACCAAGACAATATCCCCCCAAAACAGGCAGGAATAGCAATATTTGTTTCTGACATAGTGGACATCAAACCTATATTGATCAAACAAGATAAAGAAGAACATTCCATACTAATAAAAAGGGAAATAGACCAAAGGAAACAACAATTATCAACATATATGCACCTAGTGTCAACATACCCGATTTCATCAAACATACCCTGAAGGACCTAAAAGCATAAATTAACTCCAACACAGTGATTGTGCAAGATTTTCACACCCCACTATCATCAATAGATAAGTCATCCTAACAAAAAATCAATAAAGAAATCCTAGATCTAAAACATACCATAGATCAAATGGACCTAGTTGATGTCTACAGAACATTTCACCCAACTTCTACACAATATACATTCTTCTCAGCAGCCCATGGAACCTTCTCCAAAATGGGTCATATCCTAGGGCACAAAGCAAGCCTCAGCAAATATAAGAAAATAGAAATTACACCATGTGTTCTATCTCATCACAATTCAATAAAACTACAATTCAACAACAAAAAAAAAGACAAAAAACATGCAAAGAGGTGGAAACTGAATAACTCATTGCTTAATGAGCAATGCATCATTGATGAAATAAAAGAGGAAATTAAAAGGTTCCTGGAAGTCAATGAAAATGAAACCACAACCTACTGGAACCTATGGGACACAGCTAAGGCAGTCCTGAGAGGAAAGTTTGTAGCCATGAGTGCATATATTAAAAAGACTGAAAGATCTCAAATCAATGACCTAATGCTACATCTCAAACTCCTAGAAAAACAAGAACAACCAAATCCCAAAACAAATAGGAGAGAAATAATAAAAATAAGAGCTGAAATCAATGAAATAGAAACCAAACAAACCAAAGAATTAATGAAATAAAAATTTTGTTCTTTGAAAAAATAAACAAGATTAACAGAACCCTGGCAAACCAGGCTAAAATGAGGAGAGAAAAAACCCAATTAGTAGAATCAGGAATGCAAAAAGGGAGATAACAGCAAACACCATCAAAGTCCAGGAGATCATCAGAGACTGCTTTGAGAACCTATATTCAAATAAATTCGAAAATCTTAAAGAAATGGACAGATTTCTAGATACATATGATCATCCAAAACTGAACCAAAAGGACATTAATCACCTGAATACATCTATAACACAAAATGAAATTGAAGCAGCACTCAAAGGTCTCCCAAAAAAGAAAAGTCCAGGACCTGATGGATTTTCTGCTCAATTCTATCAGACCTTTAAAGAACTAATACCAACTCTCCTTAAACTGTTCCATGAAATAGAAAGGGAAGCAAAACTGCCTAACCCATTTTATGAGGCCAGTTTACACTTATCCCAAAACCAGGCAAAGACTTGTCCAAAAAGGAGAACTGTAGGCCAATCTCCTTAATGAACATTGATGCAAAAATCCTCAATAAAATAATGGCAAATTATTATTATTAAGAATTCAACAACACATCAAAAAGGTCATTCACCATGACCAAGTTGGCTTCATCCCAGGGATGCAGAGGTGGTTCAACATGTGAAAATCAGTAAATGTAATAAACTACATTAACAGAAACAAAGACAAAAACCACTTGATCATCTCAATAGATGCAGAAAAAGCCTTTGATAAGATCCAACACCATTTCATGATAAAAGCTCTAAGAAAACTAGGAATAGAAGGAAAGTACCTCAACATTATAAAAGCTGTATATGACAAACCTATATCCAGCATAATACATAATGGTGAAAAACTGAAAACATTCCCTCTAAAATCAGGAGTTAGACAAGGATGTCCACTATCTCCACTCCTATTAAACATAGTATTGGAATTCCTATCCAGAGCAATTAGGCAAGAAGAAGTAATAAAATGAACACACATGGGTAAAGAAATTGTCAAAATATCCCTATTTGCAGATGATATGATCCTTAAAGAACCAAAAAAACTCTATTCAAAAGCTCCTAGACACCATCAATAGCTATAGCAAGGTAGCAGGATATAAAATCAACATAGAAAAATCATTAGCATTTCTATACACTAATAATGAACAAACTGAGAAAGAATATATGCAAACAATCCCATTTACAATTTCCTCAAAAAAAAAATTCAAATACCTAGGTGTAAACTTAACAAAGGATGTGAATGACTTCTACAAGAAAAACTATAAACCTCTGAAGAAAGAGATTGAGGAAAACTATAGAAAGTGGAGAGATCTCCCATGCTCATGGATTGGTAGAATCTACATAGTTAAAAATATCTATACTCCCAAAAGCAATCTATATGTTTAATGCAATTCCCATCAAAATCCCAATGACATTCATCTAAGAGATTTAAAAATCTATTGTTAAATTTATATGGAAACACAGAGGCCACGAATAGCCAAGGCAATACTCAGAAAAAGAACAATGCTGGAGGTATCATGTTACCCGACTTCAAACTATATTACAAAACAATAGCAATAAAAACAGCATGGTACTGGCACAAAAACAGACATGAAGACCAGTGGAACAGAATAGAGGACCTGGATATAAAGCCACACAAATATAACCAACTTATCTTTGGCAAAGCCATTAAAATATACGATGGAGAAAAGTCAGCCTCTTCAACAAAAACTGCTGGGAAAACTGGTTATCAGTCTGCAAAAAATTGAAACTAGATCCATGTTTACCACGCTATACCAATATTAACCAAAATGGATCAAGGATCTTAATATCAGACCCCAAACGTTAAAGTTGGTACAGGAAAGAGTAAGAAATACTTTGGAACTAATAGGAATAGGCAAGGACTTTCTCTTTGGAACCCCAGCAGCTCAGCAACTAAAAGATAGCATAGGCCAACGGAACTTCATAAAACTAAAAAGCTTCTGCTCAGCAAAAGAAACAGTCTCTAAACTGGAGAGACCACCCACAGAGTGGGAGTAAATATTTGCCAGCTACACATCAGACAAAGAACTAATAGCTAGTATATATAGGGAACTCAGAAAACTAAATTCTCCCAAAATTAATGAACCAATGAAGAAATGGGCAAGTGAACTAAACAGAACTTTCTCAAAAGAAAAAACTCAAATGGCCAAAACACACATGAAAAATTGGTCACTATTTCTAGCTATAAAGAAAATGCAAATTAAAACCACATTAAGATTCCACCTGGGATACTATTGTTGAAAGGGGGAATTTTCTTCATTTCCAGACACAACTCAACAGAATTCCAACATACTTTAATTTTAAAACTACCACACATGTGTCAATAGTATTAATGACTCATTATCACTTCCATTTACATTTTTATAATTCATAGAGGATCATTCTGTGTTGGAAGAGTTTTTTTGTTCTATGTTGTAAAAGTATAAGAAGTCTATCCATAATATTCCCTCACCTTAATCTACTTAATTCATCCTTCCCCTTCCACAAATACCCCCCAACACACACTCTGCAGTTGTTTGCAGTTCTGCCTTTCATTGTTAATATCTACGTTGATGTTCAAGGAGGTTTTTCAATGTATCTCTGCTGTCAGTACACTTTACTTTGATCCCATTCATTTCCTTCCACCTCTCTTCCCTATCCCTTTACCTCCCACCTGCCATTTTTTCAACAGCTTGAAATACACATTCTTATATACTCACCCTCCACATCTGATGATATTGTTGATGTTCTAACATTCCTTTTTCCTTTCCCTCCTTCCCCAGTTCCATAGAGTATTTCTACTATTACAGACATGTTTTACATATGATTTTCTATATGATCATGTTTTGTTTTGTATATATGTTTATCTTTTGGCTCTATCTTCCTTATTTTCCACATGAGAGTAAACATACGGCCTTTGTCTTTTTGAATTTTGCTCACTTCACTTAATTTGATCTCCTCCACTTGAATCCATTTACCTTCATTATTACTTAAAAAAACTTTATTGTGTATATAAATGACATTTTCTCGATCCATTCATCAGTTGCATGGGATCTGGGTTGTTTCTATAGGTAGGGTACTGTGAATAGTTATGCAATTACCATTGTTGTACAGTTATCTCTATTGAATCCTTACATAAATTCCTTTGGGTAGATGCCCCAGGGCAGTATCACTGGATCATATGGCAAGTCTATCACTATGTTTTTGAGGAAATGCCAGACTGCTTTCCATAATGGTTGTACTAACATGTATTCCTACCAACAGTGTATATGGGTTCCTGTTTTGCCATGTCTTTACCAGCAGTTGTTGTTTTTGCCCTTGAATATGGCCATTCTAACTGTGGTGAGGTGAATTCTTGGTATAGTCTTTTTTTATTATTCATTTATTCAAATGTGTATTCATTGCTTGGGCCATTTCTCCCCCATGGACCTGTCCCCTTCCTCTACCCCCTATCCCTCTCACTTCCAGGCAGAACCTGTTCTGCCCTTTTCTCCAATTTTTTTGAAGAGAAGACATAAACAATAGTAAGAAAGACATAGCGTTTTTGCTAGTTGAGATAAGGATAGCTATACAGAGAGATTCCTAACATTGTTTCCATGCATGTGTAATACAACCTGAATTGATTCATCTCTACCTGACCTCTTCACTACTTCCTGGTCATCTTCCCATATTGACCTCTGTCATTTTAAGGTTACCGTATTAGCTCCTCTGCAGTGAGGACATCAAACACTTTCAAGTTTTGGGTTTCCTACCTATCTCCATTCCTTCCATATGTGCTCTCCCCTTAGTGTGTGACCAAAGTCCAACAGTTTTGATTTGCATCTCTTTTATAGCCAGAGAAGTTGAACACTTCTCTATGTATTATTGGCCATTTGTACTTCTTCATTTGAGAATTCAATATTTAATTCATGTGCCTATTTCTTCATTGGGAGGTTGGTTCTTTGGGAGTTGAAGTTTTTGAGTTCCTTGTAGATTCTGGATATTAGTGCCTTATCAGATGAGTACCTGGCAAAGATTTCCTCCCATTCTATTGGCAGTTTCTTAAGTCTAGTGACTGCTTCTTTTGCTCTGCAGAAGCTTTTTAGTTTGTTGCATTCCCATTTGTTCATTCTTTCTCTTAGATGCTAAAGCCTTTTGATTTCTATTTAAGAAGTCATTCCCTATGCCAATATGTTTCAATGTATTTCTTTCTAATTCCTGTAGTTTCAAAATTTCAAGCTTTATAGTTAGGTCATTGATCCACTTTGAGTTGATATTGGTACAGAGTAAGAAACAGGAATCTAGTTTCAGTCTTCCACATGTGGATATCCTGTTTTCAAAATTGCAGGAGTGTATTAATGGGTCATGAAAACCAACTAGGGAAGCTCTCAATTGTCAAAGCTAGATGAATTTGAGGAAGATAAATAAAATAAAGTAAAGTTTTACATTATAGTAACATGTAAAATAAATATCCATGAATGCATACTCATATAAGTAAAAGATTGAGTAATAAATAATTCAGTGAAATACATAAATCTCTTGTCTAGATGAATTCCAAATAATCTATGTTGTTATGCCATCCTCAAATGAGGTAGCATAATTCCTATTCTTTAAGTGTGAGTTTCACATGATGACTTCCTTTCAGAGATGCAGTGTAGAGGAAATTAGAAGAGTCAGAGTGAGTTATGTTGAATAAAAATGTGCAACACTAAATTAGATTATTGAGATCAATAGTGGCAGTGCTAAGTCATATAAATACTGTATGCCTTTCATATGTGGCTAGAATGACAGTTTACCTCTTTAGTCTTTTGCCCAGAAATCAATAATCCCTATCACATCATGGGAAAAAAATCAGAAATTACTCAATCAATGACTTTTTATGAAATATTTGACAAGCCCTCCTCAAAAGTCTCAAGATCATACACAACAAAAATATCTGAAAAACTATCATATCCAAGAGGAGCTTAAATAGGAAAATAAGGTTAAATTGAATGTAGGATTCTTAATAAGAGCCTGGGATAAGGAAAAAAACACCGGGTGAACATTAAGGAAATTTGAATAAAGTTTATATTTTACAATAATATATCAACATTGGTTCATTAATTCAAATAAATGTACTGTCCTAATTCAATATTTTAGTAGTAGTGTAAAACTGGTGTAAGGTGCATGTGAAATATAGTCATATTTTTCTGTATACTTAAATTATTTCAAAATCAAAAACTTATTACAAGAATAAGATAGACATGTTGATATATATATAAATATATATAGTAGTGATCAAAAAATTTCTTCCAACAGCCAAATAAGATTAGAATCACTCTATCAAGGTTAGAGAAAAGAATACAAGCCTCATTTTATTTCTAAATATCAACAGAAATCATAATTGTACAATTGCATTTGGTTCAATTGCTGCAAACCTAGAAAAATTGTTTTTGTGTCATAAATTTGTCTGCATTATGAATCAGATATCTCTGAAAGCCACTTCAGCAGACAAGACCAAGTGGAAGGCATAATTTCAGGGCTGGAAGACAAAATAGATAATAATAATAATAATAATAAACAGAAGAGTACTTACAAAAAAGACTCAAGAGCTGCCAAAGGAACATGCAAGAACTCAGTGATTCCTTTAAAAGACCAAAGTTGTGAGTCACGGGCATTGAAGTGGAGCAGAGGTATAAGCCAAAGGGATATGTAATATACTTAACAAAATAATAGCAGAAAATTTCCCAAATATTGAGAAAGTGATGCCCATCCACGTACATGAAGCCCCTAGGTCACCAAACAGACATGACCAAAATAGAGCCTCTCCATAGCATATTATTGTGAAAATAACTAGCATGGAGAACAAGGAAAGAATATTGCAGGCTACAAGAGAGAAAACTCAAATGACATATAAAGGTAAGATCATCAAAAATAACTAAAGCAGATACCTTAAAAGCAACTGAGGCCAATAGGAAAAGGGGACCAGGATCCAGAGAAAAGGTTAGATCAAAAAGAATTAACCTAGAAAGCAACACACATGTACAGGAAATTAATGTGAGTCAACTCCCTGTATAGCTATCCTTTATCTCAACCAGCAAAAACCCTTTTTCCTTCCTATTATTGCTTATACTCTCTCTTCAACAAATTTGAGATAAGGGCAAAGTAGTTTATGCTGGGTATTGAGGGGTTGGGGGGTGAGGGAGGGGTTAGAGAGGGTGGTAAGGGAGGGGGTGGGGGCAGGGGGGAGAAATGACCCAAGCCTTGTATGCACATATGAATAATAAAACTATAAAAAAAATAGAAAATAAAAAATAACAGCAGATTTCTCAATAGAAACCTTAAAGTCATGAAGGGCATTGAGTGAGGAATTCCAAGCACAGAAAGGAAACAAATTCAGTCCTAGGATGCTCAATTAAGGAATAAAATCAATGGAGGAATAAAAGTCTTCCATGATAAACAGATACTAAAACAATGTATGACAACAAAACCACCACTATAGAAGACTGAAAGAAATCCTACACACAGATGATAAAAGCAAACATAACCACAAGATGGAAAATATTAAACATCAAGAAAATAACAGAAAAGTACTCAGAGAATAACATAAAATTGGCTGCACACACACAAATCCTTAAACAAAACAAAACAAAAAAATATAAATGGCATGAACCACCACATACCTCACAATATTAATATTGAATATTAATGATCTCAACTCTGCATCAAAAGACATTGTTTGGAAAACTGGATTAAGAAGGAAGACCCCCCCTATATGTTGTTTACAAGAAACTGACATTTTTGACAGAAATTAACACTATCTTAAGGTGAAAGGGTGGAAGAAGATTTACTAAGGTAATGGTCCCCCAAAATAGGCAAGAGTAGCAGTAATTACATAAGATAAAGTGGACTTCAAACATAAATTAGTGAGAAGAGACAAAGAAGGAAACTTCATACTAATAAAAGGAGTAATACATCAAGGGGAAATAACAATTACTAAGTTATACACACCCTATATTGGTGCACCCAACATCATTAAACATACATTGATGGATTTAAAATCACAGATAGATTCCAACACAATCATAGTGGGAGATTTAATACTCCTCTATCACCAACAGATAGGATATCTAGAAAAAAAAATCACAAAGAAAGTCTAGAATTGAAAAAGACCATAGATCTAATGGACCTGAACAGTACCTACAGATTATTCCATTCTGTAGCAGCACAATATACATTCTTCTGAGCAACCCATGGAACTTTCTCCAAAATATACCACATCCTAGGGCACAAAACATGTTCCAACAAATATAAGAAAAATCCAAATAACTCCCTGCATACTGTCTGACCACAATGCAGTAAAACTAGAATTCAACCACAAAAGAAGCTGTAGAAAATACACAAACAATTGGAGAATGAACAACACACTGCCCAATTATAAGTAGGTCATAGAAGAAATAAGGGAGGAAATCAAAAAGTTCCTTGAATATCATGAAAATGAAAACATAACCTACCAGAACCTGTGAGACACAGGGAAGGCAGTCTTAAAGAGAAAGTTTATTGCCATAAATGCATATATTTAAAACACAAAAGATCTCAAATAAATGACCTACTGCTTCATCTCAAACTCCTAGAAAAACAAGAACAAGCTAACCTCAAAACAAGCAGAAGGAGAGAAGTAGTAAAAATAAGAGCTGAAACCAAAAAAATATGGGCTAAACAAACCAACAAAGAATCAAATAAAATAAAATAAAATAAAAAGCTGGCTCTTTGAAAAATAAACAAGATTGAGAAACCCCTGGTAAATCTGACTAAAGTGAACAGTAAAAGGACCCAAATTAATAAACTTAGAAAAGAAAAGGGGAAAATAGCAAATATCAAGGAAATCCAGTGAATCATCAAGGACTACTTTGAAAACTTATCTTGAAATAAATCAGAACATCTAGAAGAAATGGACAATTTTCTAGGCACATAAGGTTATTCAAAACTGAACCAACAGGAAATTAAGCACCTAAACAGATCTATAACACACAATGAAATTGAAGCAGCAATAAAAACTTCCAAAGAAGAAAACACCAGGATCTGATGAATTCTCTGTTAAAATCTATCAGACCTTTAATGAAAAACTAATACCAACATCATTCCTTAAAATTTTCCATGAAATGGAAAAGGAAGGAAAACTGCCTGACTCATCCTATAAAGGCAGTATTATACTCATCCCAAAACTGGACAAGGGACACAACAAAAAAAGAACACAGATGCAAAAATTCATAATAAAATAATGGCAAAACAAATTCAACAGCATATCAGAAAAAATTATATACACGACCATGTTGGCTTCATCTCAGGGATGCAGGGATGGTTCAAGATATGCAAATAATTAAGTGTAATACAGCACATTAATAGAAGCAAAGACAAAAGCCACTCAATCAACTTAACAGATGCAGAAAAAGCTATTGACAAAATTCAACATCCTCTAATGATAAAAGCTCTCAGAAAACCAGGAATAGAAGGAATATACCTAAACACAAAGGCCATCTATGACAAACTTATAGCCAATATCATACTTAATGGGGAAAAACTAAACCATTTTCTGTAAAGTCAGGAATGAGACAAGGTTCCCCACTCTTCCTACTTGTATTCAACATAGTCTTGAGATTAGTAGCCAGAGCAATAAGACAGGAAGAAATTAAAAGTATATAAATAGGATAGGAAGAAGTCAAACAATCCCTATTCACAGATGACATGATTTTATACCTAAATGACCCAAAAAACTTTTAGACATTATAAACATCTTCAGCAAAGTAGTAGGATACAAAATATATTTTAAAAAATCGGTTGACTTTCTCTACACCACAAAGAACAGATTGAGAAAGAATATAAGAAAACAATTCCTTTTACAATGGCCTCAAAAAAAGTCAAATATCAAGGAATAAACTTAACAAAGGATGTGAATGACTTCTACAAGGAAAACTACAAACTGTTGAAGAAAGAAATTGAAGAAGACTACAGAAGATGGAAAGATCTCCCATGCTTGTGGATTGGCAGAATCAACAGAGTATAAATGGCTACACTACCAAAAACAATCTAAGTGTTTTGATGCAATTCTCATCAAAATCCTAGTAAAATTTAAGACAGAGTGAAAAATCTACCCTAACACTTGTTTGGAAACACAAAAGTCCACAAATAATCAAGGCAAAACTGAGCAATAAGAGCAGCTCTGGAGAATCACAATACCTGATGTCCAACTATACTAAAGAGACATAGCAATAAAAAAAACAAGGTTCTGGCACAAAAACAGATATGATGACAAGTACAACAAGAATAGACTCTGATATGAAGCCATGCAGTTATTTCCTACTATTTTTGACAAAGTCATATAAACATATGATGGAGAAAAGACAACCACTTTCAACAATGTTGCTGTGATAACTGATATCTACCTGCAGAAAACTGAAACTATATTCATGTTTGTCACCCTGCACAAAGGTCAACTCAAAGTGGATTAAGGACCTTAAAATAAGACCTGAAACCTTAATGCTAGGACAGTAAAGAGCATGTAATACACTGGAATACAAGACCTTCCTCAGTAGAACACAACTAGCTTAGCCTCTAAAAGAAAGGAGTGACAAATAGGACTACATGAAATTAAAAAGCTTCCGAACAACAAAATAAATGGTCTCTAAATTGAAGAGGTCACTCAGACAATGGGAGAAAATCTCTGCCAGCGGTATATCAGACAAGACACTGATAATCAGAAAATGCACCAAGCTCAAGAAACTAAACTTCAAAACAATCAATGACCTCATGATGAAAGGAACAAATGAACTGAACAGAGCCTTTTTAAAAGAAGAAATCCAAAGTGCTAAAAGAATACATGAAAAAATGCTCACCATCCCTAACCATAAAGGACAGCTACCATCAAGACACCACCAACAACAAATATTGGCGAGGATGTGGGGAAAAAGGAACACTCCTACACTGTTGGTGTGAAATTAGCTAGTCAACCACTATGGAAAACAGTATGAAGGTTCCTTAAAAAACTAAGAATAGATCTGCCATATGATCCAGCTAAACCACTCCTACATATACATACCCAAAAAATTTTGAGTCAGCTTACACCAAGGGCACCTCCACACCCATATTTATTGCAACACTACTGACAATAGATAAGCTATGGAAACAGCCAAGACACCCCACTACTGAAAAATGAATTAAGAAAATGTGGTATTGCATAGAAAATGGCAGTTAGGGTAGGGAATCAGAAATCCTAAGCTCATGACTCCAAAAAGCACCTTAAGATGTTAGCACTCAACTTGGGTAATTCTGATTGCTTCTAGCCAAAATAATAACCCTCCAACATATTAGATGCACATAAAATTCTGGGACTGAGCCACTGAGCCTTAAAACTGCTTTTTAATTGCACCTAACATACAAGAAAATCCCATGCTGCACAGCCAGCAAGTTGTGTCCCACACTGAGAAAAACACCCCCTGGTCATTTCTTAATTTTTTTTCTCTCAACAAGCAGAAGATATAGTGCCAATCAGAATCAAACTCTGTGACATCCTGGATTCATAACCCATGGAAAGACTCCTTATGCTATGCTGCACTGAAAGGAGTGGGATGCCATTTCTCCCATTAGTCAGCTCTAATTGTGCTTGTGTGATTCTACAGAATGAACAGGTGAGCATCACAATCCATAAGCAACTCCCCTACCCATCCCCAGGGAACATAACCCAGTGCAGCCACTGGGCAGATTGAACCCCCCCAAAAAAAACAAAACTGAAAAGCAAAAACAGTGAATTGTAATCTCACACCAACAGCAGAGGTGGGGACAGAGCACTGAATCTGCCTTGGAGAATGGGGATGGGGCAAGGAGCCAAACTCTTGGTGCCAATCTCTCAGTGAATGAACTAGCAACAAAAACTGAGAGCGGATGTGGGGTGACAAGCCAACCTTCCACAGGATAAAAACTAGCACTGACCCTGGGTAAGGCACAGAGGCTAAGAGCATGGGTGGGGTGTCAAACCAACCTCCCAAAGCAGGGCAGTGGAAGATCTTGGAGCTGGTCTTGTGGGACAGAGGGCAGTAGTCAAAAACTGAAATGTACTCCTGCCTTACTGGGGGAGGAGCAGACAAAACAGAGTTTCAGCTCTAGGGTACTGCAGCTGCAGCCTGGTGAAAACAACAGCTCTGACCACACTGCATGAACTGACAGTAAGTTACCTCAGCCCCCAATTGCAACTTGCCCTGTGGCTAGAAGGAGCCAAATACTACTCACAAACCAATCACCTGGTGAGACCACAACAGAGCTCCTGCTTGTACACTAATGCCAGGATTGGGCACCAAAGGAATAACCCCAGAACTTTTACCAAACAGACTGATTGTGGTACCTGGTGTTTTTTTTTCCTTCTGTTTTATTAACTTTACCATAATAATTTTCTTAGCCTTGTCCTTACTCCCTTCACTTTCCTTCCTTTTCATGTGCTATAATCTATTGTTTTCCCTACCAACTAATCATTCTGCCCCTTAATACCCACACTCTCCCCCTGTTTTCACCTCCCCATCCTATCCTTCCTCAACCTGTCATCACACTATCCCTCCCTCCTACACACTCACAACCTACTGACTACCTTACTGTGTCAATTGTATACATTCACAGTACCCTGCATTCCCTGACACAAGCACCCTCACTACAACAACAGAAATACCCCAACATACACAAGGGCCACATAATCCAGCAGCCCCTATACCTTTTCCCCCATCTCTCTTTTTCTGCCTCCTTTCCTTTACCAATTATCAAAGGTTCTATATCTAGCCTAATAACCATTACCCTCCTAACTCCCAGTGTTTATAGATATTATCACCAAGGGGTTGTCTATGTAACATGTAAACAACTGGATTGAAACTGAACCTATGAATTTGTTATTGCTAAATTACATGTCCTTGCCAGGGACAGAAAGAGCACATAAACCTAGCTAACAACAAAGTCAGTAACAATACAAAAATTAAATCAAGGGAAAGAAAACAGGTGATTAAAACTACCAACAAGCCTGTCGAGAACATAGTTGCACAGCACTAAGTGGAGTGATGGGAAGAATGAGGGATAGAAACCACACTCCTCAAAAAAGTAATTCAATAGAAGATCCAGTGGGAAATGAAGAAAATGGATAACCAGGTCCTGACCCCAACAAAACAGTGAAAAATACAACTAAGGATCCCAGTGATGCCTTCAAAAAAATCCTTCAAAGAGGAAATGTTGGGAGAAATCGCAAAGAAACTCATGTAGAAGATATTGGACATGGTTAACTAGAGTGTACAAGATGGACTCATGAAATTTCAAGACACCAAAAATAAAGAACATGAGAAGACACAGAAAATAATAAATGAAATCAGAGAGGATCTCAACAAACACCAAAGTTAAACAAAGGACACTACAAAAAGAGATATATGAATTGAAGATGGCAACACAAAATATAAAAGAGAGTTGAACAAAGATATGGAAAACCTCAGAAAAACAGAATCAAAAAGAAACCTGGAAATAAAAAGTCCCTTTAGTCAAAAAACACAGTGGAAGGCCACTCCAGCAGAATAAAACAAGTGGAAGACAGAATCTCAGAGTTCAAAGATAAAATAGAAATTAAAGAAAAAACAGAAGAAATCTTAGTCATATAACTCAGGAGTTGTGAAAGGAATATGCAAGAATTCAGTGATTCTATGAAAGACCAAACCTGAGAATCATGGGTCTTGAAGAAGAAGAGGGGCAAGCCAGAGAGATACATAATGTATTCAATAAAATAATAATAGAAAATTTCCCAAATCTCAAGAATGTTTTGCCCATTCAGGTTCAGAAAGACTTCAGGATACAAACAGAACTGAACAAAATAGAACCTCCCCATGGCATATCATCATCAAAACAAGCATAGAGAACAGAAAAAGAATATTGAAGGCTGCAAGAGAGAGAGAAAAAATAACACACAAAGGTAAATCCATCAAAATAACACCAGGTTTCTCAACAGAAACTTTAAAAACAAGATGAGCATGGAATGAGGTATTTTGGGCCCTGACGAAAAATAATTTCACTCCTAGGATACTCTACTCAGCAAAACTGTCATTCAAAATTGACAGAGCAATAAAATTCTTCCATGATTTACAGAAACTCAAAAAATTATATGACCACCATGCCTCTAATGCAGAACATTCTACAAGGAATTCTGCAAACAGAAGATAAAAGCAAGCAAAACCAGAAGAAGATGGGATATATTAAATCACAGGATAAAAGTAATCAAAGATTAGCAGTTATTTGGCTGCACATAATCAAATCCTTAAACAACAAACAACTAAATGGCAGGAATCACCACATACCTACCAATATTCACACTGAATGTCAATAGTGTGACATCAAAAAGCACTCTCCCATCAAAAGACACCATTTGGCAAACTAAATTAAAAAGGAAGATCCAACAATATGTTGTTTACAAGATAACCACCTAATTGACATAAATAAACACTAGCTTAGGATGAGAGGCTAAAGATTTACTTTTATCAAAGTAGACTTCAAACTTACATTGCTCAAATAAGACAAAGAAGGATACTTCATACTAATAAAAGGGGCAATACATCCAAAGGAATTAATAATTATGAATCTACATGCACCAAATGTCAGTTCACACCATTTCATCAAACATACACTAAAGGACTTGAAAGCACATATAGACTCCAACAGGTGGTAGTGGGAGAATTTAATACCCCTGTGTCAACATTATATAGGTCAACCAAACAAAAAATCAACAAAGAAATCCTAGAACTAAATGTACCATACGTCAAATGGGTCAAACTGATCTCTACAGAATATTTCATTCAACTACAACACAGTATACATTTTTCTTAGCAGCCCATGGAATGTTCTCCAAAATAGATTATATCTTATGGCACAAAGAAAGCCTCAGTAAATATAAGAAAATAAAAATAACCCCTGCATTCTGATCACAATGCAATAAAATTAGAATTTAACAACAAAAGCAATAGCTGAAAATACTCAAGTAATTGGAGGCTGAATAACACATTACTCAATGAACAGTGGGTCATAGAAGACATAGACAGGAAATTAAATCATTCTTGAAGTTAATGAAAATGAAAACATTATCTTCCAGAACATATGGGAAATAACAAAGGCAGTCCTCAGAAGAAAGTTTACAGCCATGAGTGCATACACTAAAAGGGCAAAAAATGAACTAATGCTACATCTCAAACTCCTAGGAAAATAAGAACAAGTAAAACCACAAATAGTCCAGAGATATATAATAAAAAAATGGGATGAAATTGAGACCAAAAATATCATGCAAAGAATCAACAAAACAAAAGCTGGTTCTTTGAAAAAATGAACAAGATTAACAAGCCCATGAAAATTTGACTAAAATGAGGATGGAAAAGACATAAATTAATAAAATCATCAATCAAAAAGGAGAGATAACACTAAACACCAAGGGAATCTGGGTAATCATCAGAGACTAGTTTGAGAACCCATATTTCAATAAATTGGAAAATTTTGAAAAAATGGACAATACTGTGGATACTTATGACCATCCAAAACTGAACCAACCAGTCAAATAGATCCATAACATGTACAGAAATTGAAGTAGTGATAAAGAGTCTCCCAAAAACGAAAAGATCATGACCTAATGGATTCTCTGCTCATTTCTACCGGACCTATAAAGAAGAACTAATACTAACAGTCCTTAAAGATTTCCATGAAATAGAAAGGGAAGGAACACTACCTAACTCATTCTAGGATGCTAGTATTTACTCATCCCAAAACCAGGCAAAGACACATCCAAAATGGAGAACAACAGGCAAATCTCCTTACTGAACATAGATGCAAAATTCCTCAATAAAGTAATGGCAAAATGAATCCAAGAATGTTTCAGAGAGATCATTCACCATGACCAAGTTAGCTTCATCCCAGGGATGCAGGATGTTCAACATAGGAAAATCAATAAATTAATATAGCACATTAATAGAAGCAAAGACAAAACCACTTGATCATCTCAATAGATGCAGCAAAAGCCTTTGATGAGATTCAACACCAAAGCTCTGATAAACTAGGAATAGAAGGAATGTACCTCAACATTATAAAGGCTATATATGACAAACCTATTGCCAACATCATTCTTAATGGAGAAAAACTGAAGGGATGAGACAAGGGTGTTCACACTCTCTACTCTTATTCAACATAGTCCTTGAATTCCTAGCCAGAACAATAAGGCAAGAAGAAATAAAAGGAATACAAATAAGTAAAGAAATAGTGAAACTGTCCCTATTTACATTTGTATGATCTTATACCTCTAAGACCCAAAAACTCACTCAAAAATTACTAGACACCATAAACAACTTCAGCAATAAAACATGATATCATTTCAATATACAAAGATCAAAAGCGTTTCTATACACCAACAATGGAAAAATTGAGAAGAATGTAGGAAAACAATCCCACTTAAAATAGTCTCAAAAAAAAAATTCAAATACCTATGAATAAACTGACAAAGGATGTAAATGACCTCAAGTAGGAGAACTACAAACCATTGAAGAAAAAAGTGAAGAAGACTACAGAATGAGGAAAGATCTCCCATGCACATAGATTGGCACAACATAGTAAAAATGGCTATACTACCAAAAGCAATCTACATGTTCAATTCAATTCCCATCAAAGTCCAAATGACATTCATAATAGAGAATGAAAAATCTACCCTAAAGTTCATTTGGAAACACAAGAGACCATGAATAGTCAAGGCAATATTCAACAAAAAGAGCAATGCTGGAGGTATCATAATACCTGACTTCAAACTGTACACTGAGCCATAGCAATAAAAACAGCATGGTACTGGCACAAAAACAGACATGAAAACCAGTGGACAGAATTGAGGACCTGGACATGAATCCATGCAGCAATACCCAACTTATTTTTGACAAGGCACCAAAAATATTTGATGAAGAAAAGACAGCCTCTTCAACAAATGTTTCTGGGAAAAGAGATTATCTGCCTGTAGAAAACTGAAATTACATACATGCCTATCACCCTGTATGAGTATCAACTCATACAGGGTGGATTAAGGACCTTAATATCAGACTCACAACCTTGAAGTTAGTACAAGAAAGACCAGGGAACACTCTGGAAGCAAAAGGTATAGAAAAGGAATCCCTCAATAGAACTCAATTGACCCAGCATCTAAGAGAAAGGATGGACAAATAGGACTACATGAAATTAAAAAGCTTCAGAACAACAAAATAAATTGTCTCTAAATTGAAGACACCATCACAGAATGGGAGAAAATCTTTTTTAGCTATATATCAGAGTAGGAACTGATAACCAGAATAACCAGGGAGCTCAAAAAAGTAAATTCCCCCAAAATCAATGAAACAATGAAGAAGTGGGCAACTGAACCAAAGAGAAATTTTTCAATAGAAGAAATTCAAATGGCCAAAAGACCCATGAAAAAATGCTCACCATCCTTACCCATAAAGGAAGTGAAAATCAAAACCACACTAAAATTCCACATCACACCTTGTGGAATTACTACCATAAAGAATACCATCAACAACAAATGTTGGTGAGGACGTAGGAAGAAGGAACCCCCATACACTGTTGCTGGGAATGTAAGGTAGTATAACCACTTTGTAAAACAATATAGGGCTTCTTAAAAAACTAAAGCTAGATCTGCCATATGATTCAGCAATACCACTCCAAGTGATGTACCCAAGGGAATGAGACTCAGGTTATTCCAAAGGCACCCGCACATCCATGTTTATTGCAGCGCTACTCACAACAGCCAAGCTATGGCTGTTCTTGGTTCTTTCTTGGAAACAACCAAGAAGCCCCACAACTGATGAATGGATTAAAAAAATGTAGTATTTATACACAATGGAATTTTATTCAGCCACAAAGAAGAATAAAATTTTGTTATTTGCAAGCAAATGGGTGGAACTGGAGAACATCATTTTAATCAAAGTTAGGCTCAGAAGGCCAAAAATCACATGTTCTCCCTCACATGAGGATTATAGACCTGAAACAAATGCAGTAATTACTGGACATGGGTTTCACATTAAGGGGAGAACACTCATGGAAGGAATAGGGAAAGGGAAGGAAACCTAAAACTTGAATGTCATTGATGTGCTCACTGTAGAGAAGTGAATGTAGTAATCTTAAACTGGAAGAGACCAATATGGGAAGGGGACTAGGAAGTAATGAAAGGGTCTGGTAGAGATGAACCGCTATGGAGTGTAATACACATGTGCATGGAAGCAATGCTAGGAATCTGTCTGTATAGACTTTTATGTCTCAAACTAGCAAAAATGCTATGTTTTTCATATTAACTCTTATGTTTTCAATTAATGAAATTGGAGAACAAGAGGGCAGTCCATGTTCTGACTGGAAGTTGGAGGAGAGGTGGCCCCAATAATGTAAGTAAATGGAAAACAATAAAACAACAACAAAAAAGAAACCAATTTTACCAATTTATATACAATGAAATTTTACTTAGCCACAAAGAAAAATAAAATTTTGTCCTTTGCAGATATATAGATAGAACTGGAGAACGTCATGTAAGTGAAGATAGTCAGGTTCAGAAGACCAAAAGCAACATGTTCTCCCTCATATGCATATTGTACACCTCAAATAAATGCAACTGTATTATGTGACCCAGGTCACACTAAGGGAGGCAGTGCAAGGGAAGGATAGGGCAAGGTAAGTAGACTAAAAACTTGAATATGGTTGATGTGTTCTCTGTAGAGAAATGAATATAAAAATCTTAAACTGACTGAGCCACCAGGGAAGGGGACTAGGGAGGATGAAGAGGACTAGAGTAGATGAACCAGTTAATGCTGTAATTTTTAGCACTTTTTCAGCTGTTTGTCACTTTCCTTTGCTGTCTTGCAAAGTCACAAGAGTTGTTTTTTTGTTGTTGTTTTGTTTTTGGTTTTTTTGGGAAAAGGGCAAACATGGCCTTTTCTTATCAATAGTGTTGTATTACTTTAGCCATCCTATTAGAATACTATCATGTGCCTTCCATAAATAGAAATTTTCCCATGGACATTTCTTTAGTCATTAGACTTCTACATTTATACTTCACTTTTCTGTAGGCTGAGACTATATCAGTCTCACTGGAAAGTTTTTCTTAAGACTTCAAAATTGTTTAAATGCAAAATATTTCTGAGTGTTTCATTTTTTTTAAATAAAAAATTTTATTTATTAAAAATGTGTATGTTAATTATGTAAAGGGGTTTCATTGTGATATTTACCTACATGAATATAATGTACTTCAATCAAATCCCCACCCATGTTACTCTTTCTTAGCCTCCCTTCCTCCTCCCCCTCCTTTTTAACAGTTTTTGTGGGTTTCATTGTTTTTCTTTTTTTTTTTCTTTTATTATTCATATGTGCATACAAGGCTTGGTTCATTTCTCCCCCCTGCCCCCACCCCCTCCCTTACCACCCACTCCGCCCCCTCCCTCTCCCCCCCACCCCCTCAATACCCAGCAGAAACTATTTTGCCCTTATTTCTAATTTTGTTGTAGAGAGAGTATAAGCAATAACAGGAAGTGACAAGGGTTTTTGCTAGTTGAGATAAGGATAGCTATACAGGGTATTGACTCACACTGATTTCCTGTGCATGGGTGTTATCTTCTAGGTTAATTCTTTTTGATCTAATCTTTTCTCTAGTACCTGTTCCCCTTTTCCTATTGGCCTCAGTTGCATTTAAGGTATCTGCTTTAGTTTCTCTGAGTTAAGGGCAACAAATGCTAGCTAATTTTTTAGGTGTCTTACCTATCCTCACCCCTCCCTTGCCTGCTCTTGCTTTTATCATGTGCTCATAGTCTAATCCCATTGTTGTGTTTGCCCTTGATCTAATGTCCACATATGAGGGAGAACATACGATTTTTGGTCTTTTGGGCCAGGCTAACCTCACTCAGAATGATGTTCTCCAATTCCATCCATTTACCAGCGAATGAAACCATGCTAAGATTCCACCTCACCCCTGTTAGAATAGCCATCATCAGCAACACCACCAACAACAGGTGTTGGCGTGGATGTGGGGGAAAAAGGAACCCTCTTACACTGTTGGTGGGGATGTAGACTAGTACAACCACTCTGGAAAAAAATTTGGAGGCTACTTAAAAAGCTAGACATCAATCTACCATTTGATCCAGCAATACCACTCTTGGGGATATACCCAAAAGACTGTGACACAGGTTACTCCAGAGGCACCTACACACCCATGTTTATTGCGGCACTATTCACAGTAGCCAAGTTATGGAAACAGCCAAGATGCCCCACCACTGACGAATGGATTAAGAAAATGTGGTATCTGTACACAATGGAATTTTATGCAGCCATGAAGAAGAACGACATGTTATCATTTTCTGAGTGTTTCTGACCTCAATTCTAAAATAAAATTGAACTCTGCTAAGTGAAGGATCATTGATCGATTTTGAACACAGATATGTGTATATTTACACATACAGATGTGTATGTATGTTTTGTCTCTTAAGGAGCCACAGTAATAAAAATCTATTCAATAAACTATCAATAATCATTCTCATGGTCATTGAGTACTTATCAGACTTATAAATATTGGACATGTAACAGTTTAACCTCTGGATTGACAGTTCAAAGGCAAGGTCTTATTAATTATTTTAGTCTTCATTCTCTGCTATTTTAATTTTTTTCTATTCATTTGTTTGTTCATGACATATCCCCTTTACTCTTGTGACCCTAGAGGCAACTGTCTTAATCCACCTCAGCACATTCATTTTGTATTCATCCCTACAAAATGTGTATTTTGTATTATATACATATAATTTGTATAACTGAGTTTATCTCATATATTTTATTTGATTCTTACTCTTTTCTATGAATTATTAAGTTTCAAAGATCCATCCATTTTTCTATGTTTGTTATAATGAACTGCACAAAATTTCAGAGTTTTCCAACTCATTTTTGCATTGACTACTATTAATACAGTTTCTAGTAATTCAACACCACAACTAATGCTGCAATGAACATTCCACACTTTATTAATTTCTTTTGAATGACAATAGAAAATTTAATGTGAAATATATTAGATAAATAAGATAATGGAAAAAGGAAAATGTCAAATAATTACATATAAGTTGCCTGATGATGAAAATTACTGAGTAAATGTACAATTGTACTTAAAATTCTCAGTAAAATAGGAAGATAGTTCTTCAGTATGTTCTAAGATAGCAGTAATCAGAAACCAATCATCAACTAATTTGTTTTTTAATTTTTTTTTATTGTTTTTCTGGGTGGTGTTACATTGTGGCATTTGTAAAAGTTCTTACAATGTATCAAATAAATGATACTTGAATTCACCCCCTCCACTGCTCTCCTTTATCCCCCTCTCTCCTCATTCCTGGAATAGTTTCAACAGGTATCATTTTTACATTTATGTATAATGAACTTAATTGTCAAATGTTAAAGTCATCGATAGGGAAATTCAGACAGAGATAATATCTACTGACTTTTTTTGTGTTCAATCCAATGCAATAAAACCAAAATATAAGAATAAATACCTTCTGAAATAAGGTAACAATATTTTTGTTTTATATAGATTTTTTAATTTCATAATAATAAAAATCTAACCAAGTCAACTGGAAAAAATGAATTATTAATAAGATTATTCAGTAAGATTGCATATTCACAACACATTAACTTTATTTTTGTGGGGGAGTCAACAGGTATATCAAATATGCTGCATGTTTGAGTTTGGCACAGCCCCAAATTGCAGGAGAGAGCAAACATAGTTATGCCCAATAAATTGCATGCTTGAAAAGGCCCAGCCTCAGGTGCAGAAGTAGGCAAGATGCAGTATAGCTGTTTTTTCCTAAGATGTTTACATTCAGAGAGAAGCTGTCACAGGTTCCTCCATTCCTGAGGATTACAATGTCACTTCCCCTCCCCTGAGAATCACCTCTCCACCTCCTGTTGTGACTATATATAATAAATTCACTGGAGGTGGATAGGGCTGGTATGTCTCCATCCCAGCACCTAGCCTACCTGGCCCCAGCTTTAAGCATGTTTGATCTTCTGTCTGTTGTCTTTTCTCCCATCACACCCAGTTAGGTTTGTAGGTCAAGCTCTTGCTGGATGCGAGAATTTGGAACTGGTAAAAAACTTATTCTGAACCACTGTGAGCAACATAAAAAATTTGAATAAATGGAGCAATATATCTACTTTCTGAGAGCAATATATCTACTTTCTGAGTAGATGAAGTGATATTTTAGTCACTTTAAACTAATTAGATGAATACTTGTATCAGAAAAGATAGTGTATCAAACTAATAAGACAGGGTTGAAAAATTAGCATAAAAACAAAATAAATATAACTGTAGCCATAGATATAGAAGATTTTTGTGTGTGGATAGATTAATGTGAAGAACACACTTCTTTATAATTATTTTTTGATAATTGCATAAGGATGATAGATCGCTATTTAATGATTAATAAAATTTACTGTTCTTTTGGAAATAAAAAGACACTTTTCTAATATTTTATATCAGATTAAGTATTGAATTGATAAAATTTTTCCACCTGAGTATATGTAAACAAGTAATTTTTTTCAAATTTAAACTAAACCTGATAACTGAAAAATTTATCTTTTTAAAAAAATGATAGAGATATCTGAAGCAATATATTTTAAGTCCATATTTGATTATAATAAAACTTGCTCAAAATCTGTATTTCCAAAGACATAAAATTTACCTCCAGAAACCATATTTAAACCTACATATCTTTATCCATAAAACATAAGAATGTATTATAAGAAAGCCAGGGAGTTATACTGCAATTTGCAGGTATTCCAGGAGCACAAACAGTGAAGTTGTTCAAGAATTAACATAAAATATATGAAATTTATCATACAATGACAACAACATTGAGGGTTAATAATTATACTAAGATAACTTTTGTTATATGAAGAGACATGTTTATTTACTACTTTAGATGGGTAAATATGTACGCTTACATATCTGTCAATGTGTTAACTCAAAACCAACCAAATACTTAAGTTTCTTACATATTGACCCAGTAATGTCATTCTAAAAATGTATCCCAGTTGTACTCTTAAAGATGTAAGAAATTATTAAACTGTTAGAATTTTATTATTAGCATAATTAATATCAATCTTATATAGAACAAGGTCATAAATCATGGCATATCATTTTTGTGAAAGAACATGGACTTATGAAAATGAAATCGACATGAATATGAATACTGTTGAACTAGAACAAAAGAATCTGAAAAATATTGATGCAGGATGAATCCACTTTTATCAATCAGAAAAATGTTCATTTGAAACTAGGGAGAAACAGGAGAGAGTGGCTAAAATACACTAGGATTTCTTTTACTTTCTTAAAAAGGAGGTAGTCATTTGTTCCACTTCATCAATGTTGTTGACCTGGGGCTACTGGCTCCTTTTTTTCTGATACTCCTTTTTTTACTGTGTGGGATTTTTCCATCCTGCTTATTTCCTTATGGTCATGAAATTCTTCTTAAAATCCCAGAGATTATACCCACATTTAAAGGAACACAGTGCACAGGAACAGGTATAGCTCCCTATCTCTCCTTGTGTAAATTAAGCCAAAGTTTTCTTAGAATCCTTACACAGCATTCTATGAGTGTGCCATCAACAAACACTATAGAATTTACACAACTACTTGCAAGTATTTATCTTTTAAAATTTTTATGATTGAGGCAGATAGAAGAGATGGGTTTATAAGCACTTTTTGCTAATGAATCCATTTACAAAATATGACATATTTAGTAGCAGAGATAAGGAATCTCAGGCAAGCAACCTCAGACATGGCTGTAAACATCTCCTATGTTGTCTGTCTCAATCACATTTATTTAATACCCTCCTTTCAAGAGTGGGCTAGGCCTAGTATCTCATGCCTAATATGTAGATTAAAATAAAGTTATGCAACACAAAGCTATACATTAACAAAAATATTTATGAATCCAAACAAAATTTTAAGTTTCACATTCAAAAGATAATAAGAGATTTTTAAGGGCCATTTATAGTACCTTCCACCTAGAATCCCAGTTCCTTGGCAGGATAGTGGCTCAAGATCAGCCTGATGAAAAGCAAGATCCCCAATCTCATCCAATAAACCTGGCCTATAGTCTCAGCTATTCTGGAAGAATAGATAGGACATTTCAAAGACAGCTCTGGGCATAAACACAAGATCCTTTCCTTAAAAAATGTGTAGCAATCACAAGGCCCTGGGTTTATGCCCTAATACCTATGAAAATATTTATAAAAGAATTTCTTAATATGCATGTTTAATAAATAAAGGGAAATCACTTTGCTTTTAAATATAATTATAACTTAAATTCTTATGGAAAATCAATAGCCATAACAGAAGAAAGAAGGAATAGAAATCTTTCATTTTGCAAAGTTTGTAGTATAGCATTAAATTAGAACAAAAGAAACAGCTGAGTGCTTGTGTCTAAGATCTGTAATCCTCAGTACTTGGGAGGCTGGTTTTGAGACCAGGCTGGGAAAATAGTTCATGAGATGCCCCCTTCCGAAAAACTACCAGAGGAAAATAGACTGAAGGTATGGCTTAAGAGGGAGAGTGCCTACTTTACAAGCACAAAGCTCTCAGTTCAAATTCCAGTCCCATCTAAAAAATTAATTAATTAAAGAAGCACAAAAACAGAGTGAACCAGAAACATCTGCAGAGAATTGCTCAATATAAATTCTTACCACTATCATTTACCAAAATTTCAACCTAATTCTTCAATATAGTCATATAGTAAACCTCATGTCAATCTCTGCCATCAATAGGTCATGATGTCAAAATATCTACTGCTAATTCTTTCACTTGTTCTTAGTTATCAAACTGCTTATCTCTCTAAAATATGTGTTGCAGTTACTGCCTTATCTTCAAAGGTTTCAATTTTTATTCAGTGACTAAGCATCTGTTTAGTAAATTATCAGTGTATTGAGTGTTTTATGAAAATCAGTTTCAAAATGAAATTATAATTGTGTAAAATTCACTTGGTTGTCAGATAATATGCACATAGACATAAGATCATATAAAGCCAATTAGAATAGGTAATTCTTGTAGAAGCTGGAGCATACAAAATTATGATGACTAAAAAAGAATAATATAATTTGCATAAAATTTTTAATTGGCAACTTTTTAGATTATATCACAGTCCGTATTCCAAGTAATCATTATTGAATTAATAATTGAACAAGGGCAAAGTTCAAAGTACTGTAGTTGATGGAATATATAAATTTATTTCATATGCTAATGCCTAGGTGGAATGAGAAGTTCCAATCACTAATAAGTTGTTACCATGCCTAAATTTTTCAGGTACATGAAAACTGTGAAGAATCAGTGTTATTTCCTAGCTATCTTGTTGTTATAGCATATGGAACCTCTACAAATTAGCTGCAAGAGAAAAGTATAAAATGCAAACAATTCTGTTCCACACATTTCTTATATTAACCTTACTTCTGAACTACTAAAATCCTCCAGTCCATCTCTTTTCTATATATTTTGTTTTCATTATGAATAACATCTAGTACAGAAAAATTATTTGTTCTAGGGCTTCCATCACATACTATCTTTTTGTTTTACCTTGTCTAATACAATATTTCATATTGGCATCTTCACTTTAACAAGTATCTTTAGGATCTTTAACAGACTATGCTAAATCCTAACTCCGTTTAACCCTATTTTGTCCCTACCCAATATGCTATACTTATGGGTATTCTTGTGGCAATCTAAAATATACCTACTATCTAAGTACCTAAAATAACCTCTTAAAATTTTGACAAATAGCACATTTGTCCACATAAATGTAAACAAAATATATTTTCATACATTCAGCAAAAAACTGAGAAATTCAGTGTAGGGTAATGCTAGTCTTTTTTAAGGTTTTTTACTTAAAATTGTTTTGTTGCATGAGATACATTGTGGTATTTATAAAAGTTCTTACAATATATAATATATATTACAATATATCAAATATATCATATTTAAATTCACTCCATCTACCATTCTCCTTTATCCAAGTATGTAGAAGCTTGGCAAGGATTTTCTGCCTTACATTGGTTAATATAATTATGTTTGATTTGTGCAATTGGTTCATTTCAGTTCATAAGCATTGAAAATTATGTCATTGCTCTCCTATAGGTCACATTTCTAACCTTAATATAAAATTATGTGCCCCATACCATTCTCCCTGACTTGCGTATCAGTTCAAGTATTCCAGAAGAGTTCTATTTCATTCCTTCTAATATCTCACTTTTTAACTTTTCCAACATAAAAATATGTGATGATATTCAATCTGATTCTAATATACACTTGTTTAAAAATGAATATAGACAAGAAGTTTTTGTATCTGAAAAACCATTAATATTTCTTATTTAGTGAAATTTTTTTTTTTTTGCATCTCACATTCAAATATTTTTCTTCTTTGTTAGGAAAAATGCCACTCTCAAAAAAACCTCATGAGAAAACTCACATCCATAGAGCAAAGTTTAATGGCAGGCCCAAAACTGCCAGGCTGGCCAGGGAAAAGATGGCACAGCCCTGAGTCTGGGCGAGCAGTGGCTTTTATAGAACGGGGAGGGTAAGGAAGTTAGCACATATGCAGTAGTCTCTGGTAGGGGTGGGGCTGTCTTAGAGTGTGGGAATTTGTTTAAGGGCAGGGCTGCCATTTTGGCTGATTCACAAAATGGCAGCATTATTGTTCTATCATTCTCCCATTTTTTTCTTTAATAATGATGAGGGTAGGGGCTGAGGATCAGGAATTGGGGCAAAGCATCAGTCTCTTTAACTGCTTCCTGCTGGCAGGGGGCATTGTATGGGGCAAGATCCTCAGGCTCATTTGATGTCCTGGATGGGGACTTCACAGTAGTTTTCAGGGAAGTTTTGGAGAGGTTGGTATCCCTGGAAGCACAACTGGTTAAATTTTTGATTAGCAATAACAGAAATGTAGTATGATACAAGGAAGCTTAAGAATAGGAGAGTAAGAACACAGGCATTAGGATGGGCATTGGCCAGGAGAACCACTGTGAAATGTTCTTCCCTAGACAATTTCAAGAGTCCTCCAACTACAGAGAGAGAAATGGGTGGCCATACATTATCTAAGACCCATATAGGAATATTATGAGGAGCATAAAAAGGTGTCTATTCAGGGACTACATACCTAGGAATCTAAATTCTGCAAAATCTTATAACTGCCAGGAAAACTGTAAGCTGTCTTATGGTATGGGGGTCGGGAAACGGAAGATTGGGTTGATGCATTTATGACTCAGGGAGTGAGTCTGTCCCTTTAAGGCCACACCTAGGTAGGTGACCTGTAGGAGGCAGGGGCTGTCAGGATTTAAATGTAACACTCTTGGATAAAAGAGAGCTTTAGCTCATTATTTTATATAAATTGACTCTTTCAACTTTTTAAATGTTTGTACCATATTTAGATAAAGTATAACATAACACTGCTACAAGATGGTCATTTAAGACACATAAGCAAATATATAAATGAACTCTGATTTAGTAGTACTTAAAAGCTTGACAAGATCAGCAGAAAACACAAATAATTTCTTTGACAAACTCTTTCTCTGCAATGGTTTTTTTGTAGATGTTACTCAGAGCAGAACAATATTAAGATAACCTTGCTATTTTATAGACATCAATGATTTGATTTTAGTTTGACATGACCCTAAAAATCTTTTAAGCAACTCTCAGATTATATTCAACTTTAACTTTATCACACACTGAAGTTTCTCATTATGCACTTTTAAAACTTGCTTAGATCTTTATATAACATACTAAACCCTTTGATGGCTTGTTTTTATCCCTCCTATTTGAAACAATCTTTAGGATAAACCCTTTTTTAAAAAATACCTTCTCATCCAAAAAAAAATTCCTTTTTCCTTTAACATCTCAAAAAATACATTTATTACCTATCTATATCCTTTCCAGTTGTTTACTTTGTAACTTGTATTTTAAAATTAACTTTTATAAGAATTTTAAATTTATTATAGGGGCTGGAGCAACTAATTGGTAGCCCTTATTGTTTTTAGGAATAGGCATAATGCCTAATCATCCCTTAGGCTTGAGGGAATATTGTTTTGGGTGTGGAAACTGTGAGGGATTTTTGAGTTTTATTTGAATAGGGAGGGCTGTCCTGGCTCACCTTACACTTATCTCACCAGTCCACACTGTGGAATCTCTTTGTTCCCGAAGGAGGCAGAGATAGCTGCCTGGGGGGAGGAGAATTTGAGCCTTTAATTGAGATAGTAAATCCCATCCCAGCAGGGACACTGGTACTATGGGGAAAAAGTGACAGAAGAGGAGGTCTCCCCAAGAGCAGGCCAGAGGCCAGGTAAACTAGAGCTGTAGGGACAGTCCAGATTTGCCCTGAATGATAACTTTTGTCATTGGACTGGGGACCAGGAGAAAGAGGTAAAACAGAGAAATGGGCTCCAATGTCTAGGAGGAAAATTGACTTTTGTTCTTCTGCCATTATGGCTCCTCAACATTGATGCCAAGAAGTGGAGTGTGGCCAGGAGGCTCGGACCCATCAATCCATAGGAAGATGGCACCTCGTCTTCCATCTGGTGACAGGGGCACTTAGACCTCCAGTGATTACCCTTGCAGAGGCCAGGGTCATGGTTGGGGGTGGGGCTGTCTCCCGGGCTGTCCCTCCTTAAGCATTCTCTGCAGAAGTACCCATCCTGTCCACAATGGTAGCAAGTTCAGGATACAGGCCTCAGTCAGGTGGGGCCCTCTCTGAGACCAACAATAAGGCTATGATGTCTCTTATCTTTTTCTCTCCTGTTAGTAAGGTCCCAGACATACAGACATGGCTAGCTGTATTACTTGGTTCAATGACCTCCCTTCAGCCACAGTCTGAGTTTTTATGAATATCTGGGACTGACTGTTAGAAATTTATCTTTGAGGAGAACCTCTTTCACTTGTGATTCTGAGTCCACCATGGTATGCTTTCTGATAGCCTCCTTAAGATGCTGTAGAAAGGTAAAATTTTTTCTTTTTAAGTTGTTGCTGTAAAGTAAAGTTGTTATTTTACATTGACACCTGACACTCTGGAGAGCAAGTCTCTGAACTTTTCTGGGCCTCAGTTTCCTCACTTGAAGAATGAGGGATCTGGTCTAGGTTAAACTATGCTTTTCTACTGTGAGATGGCTGAAGTGACATTAATGCCACTTATCTTCTTTACCATTTTTTTTATTTTTATTATTTTATTTTTTTTTTACTAATGCTGGGGAATTGAGCCCAGGGCTTTGCACATGCTGGGCAGACATTCTCCCATTGAGCTACTTCCTCATCCCCAAATATTTATTATTATTTTTTATTTTGGCTGTACTGGGCTTGAACTCAGGACTTTATGCTTGTAAAGCTGCACTCTACTGCTTGAGCCATATAATCATTTCCAACCTGAGTGGCCTGAGCCTGAACCCATTGCTTTTCTAATGAGATAAGAGTCTGGTCTAGTCACAGAGATAAAGGCTTGAATGTATTTGGGCATCAGTACAGCTGTTTAGATGTTTTTAAATTTCCCTTAGGTCTGATAACTGGAAGGGGACATATGATTTGTCCTCTTTCTACCATTGCCTGTTGAAGAAGGAAGCACTCATTAAGAGGTTCTGAGTATTGGAGTGACTTAGAAGGTAGAAATTTGTATAGAGGACTTCAGTTTACCTTTTTTACTTTTATAGAAAAGGTCTAGTGTAATTTAAGCAGCCCTGTGAAAGCCACTTCTCTTGGTCACCCAAGGCGTACTGAGTACAAAGTACTCAGTACAAAGCTTCCAACATCTTCCATCCAGAAGACTGGAAGATGCAGGTCCCATATAGAAAGAACAAAACGTTGGGATCCTGTCTTTTAGCTAACAGCAGGCGGCCTCTTTAATAAAGGCTACCTTTTTAGCAAAGAAATCATTTGTAAAGTTAGAGAAGGGCATTCAGAGGGCATTTCAGGCCAATAACAGTGCCATACGGGACAACTAGTGTTAATATTTGGAGGGAAAAATTTATGTTGAGGCCAAAGGTATAGAAAATTCTAAATGAGAAGTTTAGAGACCACAGCGATGTCTATTTTATTATTTCTGGAACTATAACCTTGAGCTAATAATTGGCTTACAAGGGCTGGGTCTGATACCCTGAGGTGTGAGGTAAGGCTAGGAGCAGGACTTGTGCAAGGCACCACTTCCTCCATACACACCTGAGACAAATGACCCTGATTGCCTAGGCCTGATCCTGCAGCCTGTCACCCCTCCCCCCTTCCTGTGTACTCTGCACGTGTTTATTCTAGGGGAAATGGCAGCGGGCTACAGCCATCACCACATGTGGCTGGCGACCCAGGATGTACTGGGTCCTCTCTATGGGTTTTCTTAGCTATGGCAGGCATTTTTGCTGTGTACAGAAGCCGGCATCCTGTGCACAGGTGTGCCTGTTTGTTTTCCCTCCTCCCCTTGTGGGGGTGGAGTTAGAGCATAAGTGTGGCAGCTGCAGGTTTTTGTAAGTGCTTTTGTAAAGCAGCTGATTTAAAGTTACTTTAGACTGAGAGGCCTGGCAAACTAGTTGGAATAACTTAAGTCATAAGGTACCATGCTACAGGTTTTTCATGGGAGGCAGGGTCCCAGTAAGCCCAGGGAGGGGAAGTCAGACAGAGACAAAGGATACGTGGTAGGACCATGGAGGAGGCCGAAAGGTGTGTTGACATCTTAGGTAAGGAAGGGGAAGGCAGAGCCTGGAGGCATGATACACACTTATGGGATTAGCCATCATCTGTGTCTCTAGGTTGCTCCCATTGATTGGTGTTGGCAGGCTTTCAGCAAAACAAACCTCCACTCTCCGGTCGCCGAATAAATCCAGCCCACAATAAGAGAGCATGAGCTCTGCCAGAGCTGGAACCACTTGATGCCAGAGTTGGCAAGAAGTGGCTTGCTTAACTCCATGATGGGGAATGTTTCTCAGGAAGATAGGAGGAGATAGGTATGGTAAGCAGTGCAAGAAGTCTGTTTACATGGGGAAGGAGGAGGTTTGGAGAGGAATTGGCTGATTTAGAAACTGGTTTACAGGCTGATAGAATCTGCGCAGTGGAACAGAAAGTACAGAGGGAGGGTTTGATGCAGAGATAGGGAAAGGATTGGATGTAGGAAAGTTCCTTCCATTTACCAGCATGCTCACAGAGATTGTGTAAATCACTTAAAATATTGGGATTGAAAGTGCCATTAAGTGGCCATTTGGAGGCATTGTCCAATGGATATTGGGGTCAGGCCTGATTACAGAGAAAAATGAGCTTTTGTGGCTTAAGATCAGGTGTTAGGTGGAGGGGCCCAAGGTTGGCCAGGAGACATCCCATTGGGGAGTCTGAAGGAATTTGGGATGGTCCAACTCCCATGGTGAAGGCCTGACCTGAGGAGAGATATCACCGGCATCCCTGAAATATCAGGTTCTCAGGAGAGAGAAAGAGAAATGTGGAAAACAACCCCCAGAAGGAACTCTTCACTACCGGGGTGTCCACAGTCCCAACCCAGTTCCCAGAACAAGAGCAAGCTGTGACCTAGCACTAGGGTTTTTGAGGAAATGAGAGCGAGACCACAGCTCAGTGTGTGAGGAGGACACACTGAGGGAGAGAGGACCTTAAGGGAAGATTGGCTTGTGGTGGATGGCAGTTGGAGGCGTGCTGGGGAGGAGGAACTTCCCTGTGAGCTAGTGAGAGAGTGGCGCTTTCTAGGATTGGGGGTTCTGGTAAAGCAGCTCAGATCCCAGAGGAAAGCCGGGAGAGCAAGGTCAGTGCCAGGAACTCAACCCGATCTCGGGTTTTGGCACCAAATGTTAGGAAAAATGTCACTCTCAAAGAAAGCTCACAAGAAAACTCACGTCCATAGAGCAAAGTTTAATGGCAGGCCCAAACCACCAGGCTGGCCGGGGAAAAGATGGCGCAGCCCTGAGCCTGGAGGAGCAGTGGCTTTTATAGAAGGGGGAGGGTAAGGAAGTTAGTGCATGCACAGTAGTCTCTGGTAGGGGTGGGGCTGTCTTAGAGCACGGGAATTTGTTTAAGGGCGGGGCTGCCATTTTGGCTGATTCACAAAATGGCAACATTATTGTTCTATCATTCTTTACTACAAACTTCTTATGTGTTGAGTAAATTAGTTGTCTCTTTATGTTTTGAAATTTATTTTTGTTTAGAATATTTACTGAATAAATGTTTATTGGAATAAATTTATTGAAGTACGTAGATATTATTCATAGTCTTTCTTTTTGTATGGAAACATTTTCCCTTCTTTAAATTTCAAGGTATATCTGCCCTTTTATTACACATTTCTACTGTGGATAATGGAAAATTTTATCCTGCTTTTCTATTCATTCCATAATGTTTAATTACATTTACATACTTAGTTCACTAAATTTGATGTAAACATTCACAGTACTTTACTGCCATCTGTTTAATATTTCTCTCATTTGTTTTTTTTGTAGTTGTCTTATTCTTTTATTTCATATCTGTATTTTTATCTTTTTTCATTAATAAATAAATATTGTACAATATTGCTGACATTTACTTTCTAGTTATCAACAAGTGTTAGTACACTTAAATAGTTGAAATGTTAAAGTATAGAATAAACAGCATTTTATCCTAATTTACATTTTGTCAAGTGAAGATCTAGTAGTAGCCCCCTTCCCTCATTCTGTACAAGCAATCTACCAGCAAGCAAAGCTTCATCAAGTCCTTTCTCAAACAGTCCTGACTGCAAAACATCTACCTGATATGGTGTCCTCTGCCTTTCTACAGTCTCTTTTTTTCTTTCCTTCCTTCTTTCCTTCTTTCTTTCATTCTTTCTTTCTTTCTTTCGAGTCTCTCACTTGCTAGGCAAGTGCTCTGACACTTGAGCCATGCCCCATTTTTGCTTTCAGTGATTTTTCAGGTAGTTTCTCATGATATTTTTCTTGAGGTCCAGCTTTGTACTGTGATTCTCCTACTTTTGTCTCTATCATAGCTGGAATCATAGTTGTGCAATGCCACTCCTGGCTTATCAGTTGAGATGAGGCATCACTAACTTTCCCAGGTTGTATTTGATCAGTGATCTTCCCAATTTCTGCCTCCCAAATAGCTGGGATTATAGGCATGGGCCACCACATTCAGCCTACACTAGCATTCTTCATTTTCCTTAAGTTATCGCCTTTAGTTTTGTAAATACTACATATTTACATATTTACCTTTGATTTTCTTTTTTAGTGACTTTACCATACCTAGAACTTGGAGTTATGAGGAACATATGGTAAGTTATCAATGAATATTCATCAAAAAATGAATACAAAATAATCTCCAAGTAACAGTATCTGAGAAATTCAAAAACATTTATTTTCATAAGGTTTTAAAAAGACATTGATTTCATTTGTTTAATATATAACAGGGGCAAAAATCTCATTTAGTACAGAAAATAGTTTTGACAAAAAAATGGGATTTACTGGTATGTTAGCATGTCAAACTTGATGTTCATGCCTTAACAAAAGAAGTATAAAATGATAACAGGAAGCCAAGAGGATAAACTAATGGAAAGGAAAAATGAAAAATAAAACAATATTGTCAATTTAATGATTAATATGGATTCAATACTGAGTAATGTAGTAGAGATGAAAATGCTACTCTTCCCTGCCCTGGAGTTCATACTATATTCTCAAAACCATATTGCCTCTTACTTGGATAATTTTTATGACATTACTTTCAATATAAAATGGACCATATTTATTTTAGAAAGCATTTATTTTAAGAAGCCTTCCAGGTATTGAAGAATATATTAGGCAAAAACCTTAGTCACTGTCCAAAAGTGAGATAAAAAATAAAGTTAACCAATCAAATAAAAACAAACCAACCAAATCAAGTTGTTATCAGAAGTCACAATGTATTGTCTCTTACTTAATTTGGGGGACATGTATAAACATATAAAGGTATATGTTTCTGAGCTATTAATTAGTCAGAAACATATACCTTCAATACATAAAATTACTTATTTTGAAAATTTATCTTATAATATTTTGCTTGCCATAACCAGACTATATTTCAAGTTTGATGGTGAGATCAACTAATGAAAATATTCAAAGAATAAATCAAAAGTAAAATTAAAAAGTATTGTCTTTGCATTAAAGACATTGAATTTCTAGAGAGAGCTTGTAACACTGAAGGAAAATGAGAGTTATTTAGATCAATATGAAATGTATTGGATAAGGCTAGGACTCTGAAATGAGGTGTTGGGCTAGGTTCAATTTGGAAGTGTATTTTCCACATGGTTCAAAAGCCAATAAATATAAATTCAGATATGATTAAAAACTTACCTGAAACTTAGACACATTAATACAGTAATCTGCACTTTTTCATACTATTGTCATACAGAAGTGATGTTTACCAGATTATATAAGGAAAAGCATTTAGTTTGATTTACTTACTGTTTAAATGCTCCTAAAAATGTCATGACATATAACTGTGTAAGATATTACTGAGTTTTGGATCTAATCCAATTATTGAATTTGTAAATATCATAAATTTTCAAAGGTACTTTGAGGCATAATAGCTTCCTTGCATATCTAATATTAACAGCTAAATCAAATCTTAGATTTACATGAAATTAATATTTTTAATTTTTTTGAAAATTATATTTTAAAACCTCATTAATGGATTGTATAAAAAATTTGGAAGTTATGAGAGTGGGAGCCCTCAAAAATTAGATTAATCCCCTTACTAAAGGGAGCCTAGAGACCACTATCTGCCTCTTTCCTCCAGGTGAAAAATACCAAACAAACAAATAACAAGAAAAAAAGGGGGGCATTCCATTGAGAGTTGCTGCCAGAATCAGATTTTTCTGGAATCATGACTCAGGCTCCCAACCTCCAGAACTGTAAAGCATAAATTTTTGCAGCTCAAAAACCACCCAGTCTATGGTATTTTGTTATAATAGTCAAACTACCAAGATATATGTACTTTATATTTATTTTTTTAGTCGAGCCATAATTTTACTCTTTTGAGTATTATGATTTGGGGGTATATACTCAATAGAAGACAAAAATATCACCTGGGAAATCTGAGCATGCCAGATGATCCTAAAGCTCACAGAAATAGAACAATGGCATTTCAGAAGAGCAATGAAAACAAAAAAGGTGCTTCTAGGAAAAGAATATTCAGAATGAAAAGAGAATGGAAATTATTCTGTATGCTAGTGTTTGCTGGTGGCATTGGTGCAATATAAGGTGCTTAATTGATTATTCATGGCAGAATAAGAGGTGAGTAGTTGCCAATTTTCAAAAGTGACTGACAGATTTATAAAAATACTCCTCCTTTAAAGTTCAGGAGTCCTTTGTTATTCTGTGACTATGAAACCACCATAGAAAAGAGCAATTAGTTTAATTGGCTGCTTTACATGACAGTTTACAGGCCTTTACATAATCTTCACTGTCTTCACCGTGGTAGCAAGGTGTTAACCATCATGTGCACACAGAATTTATCAAAGGAGTTAGAAACAATAGCTCCTTAGTAATTGCTGCATGAGTGACTATAAATGAATGACAATTTGTCCATTACACTAAATCTACAAATTTGGTCCCTTTCTAATGTTTTATCTTCTAAAATCCATATTTTATTTTATTTATTTTTAATTTTTTTATATTATTGTTGTACTAGAGGTACATTGTGACATTTACAAAAGTTCTTACAATATATCATAATTCAATTTATTCCTCCATCATTCTCCTTTATCCCTTCTGGGACAGTTTTCATCAGGTCTCATTTTTCTATTTTTACATATGAGAACATAATATTTTCACTACATTCAGCCTTCTTTACCCTTTCTTTATATCCTCCTTCCTCCCACTGTTCTCAGTTTTGAAGGAAAGGACTCATAAAAAGAATATACAGGGAACTCAACAAGCTAAACTAACCCCAAATCAATGAACCAATAATGAAACTAAACAGAACTTTTTCAAAAGAAGAAATCCAAATGGCCAAAGAACACATGAAAAAATGCTCACCATCTCTGCCATAAAGAATGCAAAGCAAAACCACACTAAGGTTCCACCTCACCCCTGTCATCAAAAACATCACCAACAACAAATATTGACAAAGATGTGGGGATAATGGAACCCTCATACACTGATGGTGGAATGCAAGTTAGTGCAACCACTCTGGAAAACAATATGGAGGCTTCTTAAAAAACTAAACATACATCTGCCATATGATCCAGCAATACCATTCCTAGGGATATAGCCAAAGGAATGTGACTCAGGTTATTCCATAGGCACCTGCACACCCATCTTTATTGTAGCACTATTCACAATAGCCAAGCTATGGAAATAGCCAAGATGTCCCACTACTGACAAAAGGATTAAGAAAATGTTGTATTTATACACCATGGAATTTTACTTGGCCATGAAAAAGAATGAAATCTTATCATTCACAAGTAAATGGATAGAACTGGAGAACATCATCTTAAGCAAAGTTAGTCATGCTCAGAAGACCAAAAATCATATGTTCTCCTTCACATGCGGACTTTAGACCTAAAACAAATGCAGAATTCAAGCACGATGCAGACAGTGAAAGTAACAGTAAAGTTTGTTAGGAAAAGAATATACTTTCAACAGACTGAAAGCAGGTTATCTCTAGAGTGAGAACTATGGAGTCAGAGGGAAAAGAAAGAAAAAGACATTTCCTGTTCTCCCACATGGGGAATGGGAGTAAAATCTCAAAATAGTTTTATACCAGAGAGCTGGGGGAATACATGTGGTCAAACATAATGGGTCCAGGTGGCTAAGAGCGCTGCTTTAATAGAGAGGGGTCATTTTGGGCCTCTGGTGTAATTTCCTGGGTTTGAGTTATTGTCTTTTAGGAGACACATTGAATAATCTATTGAAAGTTTAAGATGTAGATTAGTCTTGGGTACAGTGAGTTAAATTTTAGGATAGTGGATAACTTCAAAGCATCCTGTGATAACCCCTAGGCTATGGCTACTTGATCCTAAATAGAGATTAGTGGAGTTGGGAAGTTGAATTAAAGTGATTTCTTCCTATCTTCCTCTTGTGGGCACCGCTTATGAATACCTGCTACCTGTCAATTCTTGTGCAGAAAATCCATCACCCATATTCACCAGCCTGAAAACCCGATCTTGTCTGAACTGGAAAGCTAAGCAGAACTGGGCCTGGTTAGTACTTGAATGGGTGACCTCTACGTTTCAAATGGTAGCAGAGATTCAGGATACTATTACTTTAGTAAAGTTTGTTTTTCTCCTGTAGCCACCTGCTTCTCCAGCTCTTATATAAGTGCTTGGAGAATATGTTATTTAATCATTTTATCTATAATCTAGGAACTGATGCAAACAGTCTTAATAAATGATAATTGAATTGAACTGAATGTGTTTTGTCCAATCACACATAATTAACAGATACTTAGATCTCAATAAATTCTTTAATATGTACAGTGGCTCACACTCCTCATGAGGACCTGAATTAATACATCTGAAATTTTTAGTAGATCTATGCCAACTTTATGACATACAGCTTTTGATTTATCAGCTCTTTCCCATATTTTTACCACTTTCTAATTTTAATCACTTGACTTGATATTCTATTCTTACTGTAAATTTGAAATTAATTATCATAATCTCAGGAGTACTATCAGTTTATGTGGACTGTAAAACATATCAAATCAAAATAAATGGTACATTTCCTTTAATCACAAGATAAATAAGAGCAATGATAAATTTTGTTATTTTAAAAAGAAAATCAATCACACAATAATTTGATCACAAGTTATAAAATGCCATATAAAGAATCTAAAATAATTTGGCATGTCTTATGTCTGCTCCGTCTGCCCCAACAGATAAGAATTTGCTGTCTTCTGTATTTATGCACATATAAAAAATTCCATGGAGAGAAATGTTCAAAAATCCTAATATTATTGTGCAATGCCATAGATATTCTTATTACTTTTGCCAATTTTCAATGATTGCCCTTTTGTCCTATAGAAATAACAGACCTGTGCTAACAGGTTCTTTTTGAAATAAACTTTATCTTTGGTGGTATAAGGGTTTGAATTCAGGTCTTTGACATTCTAGGCAAGTCCTCTGCCACTTGTGCCACCCCCTAGTCCTTTTTGTTTTAGCTTATTTTTCAGACAGGATATTGTGCTTGTGATCCTGACAATTCTTGGACTGACAATATTCTACTCCTGTCTCCCATGTAGCTGGAATTACAGATATAAGCCATTGAGACCAGCCCTGAAATAAACATATTCTGATGAATAATATGAATTTTTTTTATGATTCAGTTTAAATATAAGAATAACCTCAAAATATCAATTGCATTAATAGCTAAACTGATATTTGACCAAATGAAGTATAGTGCTACATAGTGTCTAAATTTCCATGTGTTATAATTTTTGGAAAAAGGTATTTTATAATGGATAACAAACGTCAAAGGAGCATATGGAAGCAACCGCAGCTAGGCGTTGATATCTTCCATTTTTGTGTACTGGAATGTAAAGCCATCAAACTGTGTACTTGATAAATACTAATAGCACACATTGTACTTTTGTGCCTTGTGTAAGACTTTGCTGTGAATTGCCTTGCTTTAGATAAGCACACCTGTTACATTTGCATTTTATTGAAGTTTTTGTTTAACACATAACTTGTAATCAACTACTTAAAGTGCTTTCCGGTTTAGAATCAGAGCAATGTCTGGAAACTTTCAAAATACTATTAGCAAGAGCTAACTAATACAGAGTAGTACTCAAACTGATTTCTTCTTCCTCAATCAATTCGATTCTTTTTGAAAAATTTAACTCTATTCCCTGATAAATTGATCGATTAAAACTATTAACCATGAAAATTTCCCTGAAAAACATTTATCATCGTTTCTCAGTATGAATAAAAGGAATGCCTATTTTGACCTTAGAATCTAACGGCAAGAAAAGGGCATTTTCTAGTGGTAGTAAGAAGCAGTAATAGATTGTGAAAAAGAATATTGCAAGATTTCTCTACAGAATGCTCATATGAAAGCCCATTCTACTTCATCAAGTAGCTTGGTGAAAAGATGCAAAGTAATTGAGCACCATCCATAACCTCAATTACCTGCTGCCTCCTCTGCAGATGGGTATGTTAGCAACACCAAGCCAGACAGGTTTTACTAAAGCAAGGCAAAGCCCTGAATCATACAGCCATGAAGGGCAAGCTGTGCAACTGGCAAAGCTGACTTTATCACCGAAATAGACACACTACCAGATTAAAAGTACAAAGCACTCTACCAAAGCCAAGACAAGAACAGCCCAGTAGATAGTCTATATCCAAAAGGCAAATTTGGAACCAAGGAATATTCCATGCATTTTGGAATAAAATGCAGGGAGTAATGATGTTAATGATGGCTACATCCTTCAGTACAACTCATTTTATAATTTATCCCACTCTGGAATCTTATATCTAACAGTCGCAAATGCTTTACAATGCACTTCCTAACTTATTTCCTAGGTAAATACACCTTTTTCCTTGTTAAGGTCAATAGGAATACAAAGAAGAAATATGTTATGTTGACTTAGAGAGATATATCAAGTTTAGTTAGTAAATACATTTGGCTAAAATTACTAAATTAATAAAGAACATGTGTTTAGTCATGCAAACACATAATAAACACTTGAAAACAAAGAACATCATAAACATCATGACATTGTTGTAGGCTCATGTAGTCTCTGATAAGAAGATTCTCAAATTCTTGGTGCCCCACGTGGAAGTATCCAGGCAGGACATGTGGGTATAGTAAGGGAGATAAAAGAGTTTATTAAAGGTTAGGGAGAAAGATACAAACAGCCATGATGGGTCATGAATGAGGTGGAAGCAGAGAAACAAAAAAACTCTTCCTCTTTCCAGGTACTTTTAAAACCTGCACTAACCTATGGGAGGGGAAAAAGCGAGGGGATTCTTGATTACCAATAATCAATGAGTGGGAAGGGCATGGGTGGTCCCTGGACTAAAGTGGTAATGGTTTGAGTTGTGCAGGGCCAGGGTGTAAACAATCTGCACTTACTTGCAGACTGTTCAGAAGGCTCAAAGAAAGAGGGGAAAATCATATATGTTTTAAGAGTCTGAGCTTTTCTTATCCTAGCCTGCCTCAGTATCACATTTGGGAATGTTACAAAGAAAAGAGATGAGGAAACTAGAAATCCATGCATGTAGAGAAACGCAGTAAGGAGCCTGAAGACATGCACAGCTGTAGCTCAGGATTCCACATGCCATTATATCTCTGAAAGATGGGTTGTGTGTTGTGCAAAACAAGAGTGAATATTAAAAATTATTAAGTGAGAGTGAGAAGGTGGCCCAAATAATATATACACATGTAAGTACATGTAAAAATGATAAAATAAAATTAAAAATAAATAAATTATGAGTAGCAGTTAAGTGTAATGGATTAAAGAATAGTAAGACTTTATTTATTTATTTAACACAGGGTCTTCTTTATAGCCCAGGCTGACCTTGAACTCATGGTATCATTGACTTAGTTACCCAATTGACATGGTTATAGTCATATATACCATACCTGGCTCTTAGGTCAGCCTGCTTGATACCTCCAGATATCATGTTATCTTAGACAAGTTACCTAATCTATCTCTGCCTAAATTTCCCTATATGTACAATAGAAATCGTACTAATACCTAATAAATTGAATTGTTGGAAGAAATAGAGTTAGTAAGCATAAAGCCCTTAAAATAGTGGCATATTGTTATCACTTCCTAAATGTTTAATATGTGACTGCTAATAATAAAAACTGCCTCCTCAACTGTTACATAAACACTAGATTCCATTCTTTATTCCTGCCCTATTAAAACAACTAGACCACACAGCATAAGTACATATCCCTTCCAGAGAAAGTAAACTGGAAAGTCTCTTCCTGAAAACATAAAAATGGACATTGAAGAGAGATGTCTTAATAAATAGGAGTAAGAGAATTAAGTAAACTCTACACACTGAAAATAAGATCCTTATGATTTCAAGTATTGGGTCCGAGGCAAAAACCTGGAAAATTTCTCCCTAGTTAAAATGACTCATGAAAAAGTAAACGACAGGTAAAATCAAGTTTGAAGACAGTTGAAGACTAAAGGTGTGGCTGAAGTAGTAGAGTGCCTGCTTTGTGAGTACACTGCCCTGAGTTCAAACCCCAGTTTCACAAAAAAAAAAAAAGAAGAAAAAAAAAAAAAAGAGCAATTTGAATGACAAAGCAAACAAGCCTTACTGGTTTTATCACACAACTATGAAGCCCCAAATCAGCCAGTCCCTTCAACCCCTCACCCAAAAAACAGACACATAATTTCTAAATAATGTTTATTTCCTAACTCATAAATAAAATTACAGAGAAAGGGATCAAAAGATATTCATTGTAACTCAATGGTAGACCATCTGCCTAGCAGGTGCAAGGCCCTGGGTTTAATCCCTAACACTTTGGAAAAAAAAAAGATATTTATAAAGTTTCCAACATGAAGATGAAAAGGGAAGTCTGTATTCATTATAAATATAATAAAGATGTGTAACATCTCACTCAGACTCAAGAAAACATAAAACATTTCACTCTCATTCACCCACTCCTGTTTGACTGAAGCTCCACTGATCTCAGCAGAACTGGGCTGGGATTCCCTCTGAGTATGAACTGAGCGCAGGTATACTCCACTACCTTTCATTCTACCGGGTCAAAAGGCTACATGGAGGTTATTCTTAACACATGAATACTGGGAATGCCAAAGCGGCAAAATCCGTATTGCCTCTTATTCCATCAGTAAAAGCAAACCATATAATAAAGATTACCACAATGAAGATGGAAAAATAGCTTCATCTTTTTCACTTTACTGCTTACTAAATTGAAGACTCACTTCTCAGTACCCCTCTAACTGTTACTTCTCTAGTTATCTGCTCATGACACTGCTGTTTTTTCTAATTAATGATTTGTTGCATTTTCTACAATGCACAGTTACAGTACATGTATTTACAGACATGTACTGCATTATACATGAAATTTAATATGTATGTATGTACTCTTTGTTTTCTCAGTAATTAATAATCATCCCATTATACTGATTGCTTAATTTATCTGTGTATTTATTTCACTTTATACTCCTTTTCTGCATATTATATTTATTTTCTACCAAACATGTAAAATTTGTTCCATGAAGCAAAACACCAATCATTAAAACTTCCCAACTTATAAAAGATAAATAAAATAAGAAATCAATATTTAACGTAGGGGGGAAGTAGCATAAGAATCAGACAAAAACATATTTCTCTAAGCATAGAAAATTGCATATGAAAATGGGTGGAGCCATGTAATTATCTTTGACATTGTTATTTGTATGACACTGTATGGCTATGTACTCTATTTCTTCTTCACCATCTTGTTTTTTAATATAAACTATGGTTCAAATATAATCTTTAAAATGTATGAACTAATTTCAAATAATATGAATTTAGACAAGTAATATAAGTTCCATAGTGGAAATTGTGTCAATCACAGAGACGAGAATATTAAAAGAAGAGAGAGAAAAGAAATGCAATGTGAGTGAGTTTTTTATGGCTCTCCAAGAAGGAAAAAAGCTATGCACACAGGTGTGATGTGACTAGGCTAATCAGAGACCACCTAACATGGAACTGAGCACTTGCCACTTTTAATGGTTTATGCAATCCATGTATGACATTGACACTACCTCGTATTGTTTCACTCACTTACAATGGAAAAGAGAGGGGAACATTGAACTTTACTTCAAGTATGATATATTTGATATATTTTAAGAATCTTTGTAAATGTTACAATGTACCCCTACCTAGCACAATAATTTAAAAAAAGTAAAAAAAGAAGATATTCATTAAATGATGTTTGTGCCTATCCAAAATTTTCACCTCTCTTATTTGTTGACAATACAACAATGTAGTATTTTTCCTCTTCTTAAAGGAGTGAAGATACCGTATGGCATTCAGTGATGTTGTACTGATACTCTGAAAGTTCCCTGCATTCAGTACTCCTTGCACTTATCATCTGAACACATTGAGTCTTCCCCAGGGGAAAGTAGAAATCAGTCACTAAATTTTATGTTTTCTTTTCTCTAAATATCAACCTATCTACTTTAATGACCATGTTTTCCTTCCCCATATTGTTTTCATTATTTTCTAACTTGCACTTATGACTATTTGTCATGACACATAATGTTAATTCATTGGTTTCAGTATTAGAACATGAAGTAAATTATGTATAATCTCTTTTCTGTTATATGTGAGTGTGTGTGTGTGTGTGTGTCTTTTTCTTACGGTTTTCAACTACATTTAATGTCCCTTTTTATGCATAGGACCAACTATTTTTATTGATCTATATTTGTGATAGAAGAAATATCTCGGGGTTCTCCAGAAATATGGTCAACCACATTTTTAAACTAATAGACTTTATTTTAAGAACAATTTTAAATTTACAGAAAAAACTGATCAAATAATACAGAGTTCAGCTATGCCACTTGCCCCCCCACCACATTTCCCCATTTATCAGTATTTTAGAATTAATGAGCCAATGTTGATATGTTTTTAATTGCCAAAAGCTCATGGTTTGCATTAGTAGCCACTACTTGTGTTATACAGTTCTAATTGGTTTTTGAAAATGTGTAATTGTTTTTCTTTCATCCGTATGTCAATACAAAGGTTGTGTCATTTCTCCCCACTTTCCCCCACCCCCCCCTTTACTCCCCATGAACCCCTCGCTACCAGGCAGAAACTATTTTGCCCTTATCTCTAATTTTGTTGAAGAGAGAGTATAAGCCATAATAGGAAGGACCAAGAGTTTTTGCTAGTTGAGATAAGGATAGCTATACAGGGAGTTGACTCACATTGCTTTCCTGTACATGTGTGTTACATTCTAAATTAATTCTTCTTGAACTAACCTTTTCTCTAGTTCCTGGTCCCCTTTTCCCATTGGCCTCTGTCACTTTAAAGTATCTGCATTAGCTTCTGTGCATTGAGGGCAACAAATGCTCACTAGTTTTTTGGGTGTCTTACCTATCCTCATACCTCCCCTATGTGCTCTCACTTCATCATGTGATCAAAGTCCAATCCCCTTGTGTTTGCCTTTGATCTAATGTCCACATATGAGGGAGAACACACAATTTTTGGTCTTTTGGGCAGGCTAACCTCACTCAGAATGATGTTCTCCAGTTCCATCCATTTACTTGCAAATGATAAGATTTCATTCTTCTTCACGGCTGCATAAAACTCCATTGTGTATAAATACCACGTTTTCTTAATCCATTCGTCAGTAGTGGGGCATCTTGGCTGTTTCCATAACTTGGCTATTGTGAATAGTGCCGCAATAAACGTGGGTGTGAGGGTGGCTCTGGAGTAACCTGAGTCACATTCTTTTGGGTATATCCCCAAGAAAGTTTCACCAACTTAAAAATCCCTGAACTATCACTGTTTTCATGCTTCCTTTCATTCTTTCCTATCTGTACATCTTAGCCTTTTCCAGAATTCCATTTAGATAGAATAACACATTTTCTCAAGAATATTTTCTTTTCTCCACACAGAAATATACATTTAATATTCCTATGTCTTTTGACATTTTTATGTCATACCTTTTATAAGTGAATAACATCCTAATATATGAATGTACTACATCATATCAATTCACTGATTGAAAGACATGTGACATTTTTCTAGGTTTTACTAATTATGAGTAAAGCTTCTAAAAACATTTGTGTTCAGAATTCTATGAGAATATAAGTTTTCAACTTGGGTAAACGCTTAAGAAGTGTGATTTCTAAATTTTATGCTAAGACTGTCTGGACAAAATAGTCTCCGAAGTTGCAACCTGTACGTATTGAAGTCCCTAACATATTTCCTCTCACTAGCATTTGGAATTGTCATTGTCTTAGATTCACATAGGTGCACAGTCTTATTTTAATTTGCATATTTCTAATAATATATGATGCTTCACACACTTTCAAATGTTTGTCTTATTTATATCTATTGAGATCATGTGCCCATCATATACTTTGACTGTCTGTTTTCTTAATACTGATTCTAAATAGTTCTTTGTATATTTTGGATATAAACTTTTTGTCAATTATCTGTTCAACAAATACTTTCTTCTAGTTTGTGACTTGCATTTACATTCTCTTAATAGTGGTTGATCCTTGGCAGTTGGTGCTCTGTATACAATTGCTTCTTCAGCTTTTAAGGTCTGATTTTGTCCTGGGACATATAACCTTTCAAACTTTTTCTCAAGACATTTTTTTAAAAGACAGGCTTTTTAATATAAAGCCATTTAGAATCTATTCATAAAACAAACTTAAAGACTATAAACATATGTATTCAAATGGTTATTCTACTGTGTGGCATTTTTAAAGAATACATCTTTGTTATGTTGACAATATTAGATTCATAGAAAAATTAAGCAGACAGTACAAACTTCTAGATGCACTCTTCTAAACCCTTTTCCCTCACAGCCTTCCTCATCATCAATATCCTGAAAGTGATGCTTTATCTTCTTTTGCTGAAAAGTGCCCATTCCTTATTAACTAATAGCATAGCAGTTGTTTTTTCATTTTGTATTTGTCTTTGCTCCAAGCTATTCTCCATATTCACTTTGCAGTCATCTTGGATTCCAGAAAAACTGATGACATCTTCATAACAAGTGACAGAAAGTACACCAACAGCAGAGCCTCCTCAAGATGATCTGAAGGATAGATAGTGGAACACAGGCAGATAGGGAGAGATGATGGACTCCACATGGCTGGCATAGCACTGGTGATGCAAGGGCTTCTTCCTTACATGCCCTGGGACTGAGAGGACCCCTGAACTTCCATGCAGCACTCACAGGTAGGAGATCCAATCAGGCGTAGGAAAAAACCATGTGGACAGAGGGTGATGGAAGCACAAGCAAATCAAAATGGAGAGTATATCCCATGACACCTGGAAGACAGGAAAGAGAGGCTCTTAAAAGGAGAAATCCCAAAGGACATCAGCGTATAACCAATGTCTGGGTCCCCTCCTCCTTGAAGAAGTTCTCTGTTTGTATTTTCACTTTTCTGTTTCCCTAATAAAAATCCTTTCACTTTCTGTTCCCCAATAAACTTTGCTAAACTCTCTCACCTTTCCTGCTTCTTAATTCTTTATCTGGCAGAGTAAAAGAACCTGTACCTCTAGATGGTAACAGAACTCCCTGCTAGACAATAGTGCATCCAGATAACAAGTCTTGAATCTCTCCCAGAACAAGGAGTAAGATAGTCACGAACTATAACACACCTGTGACTGGGACTGTTTAACTATGCATACCTCTCTTCCCCTGCTTCAATTCTTTCTCTACTAATCTAAAGCTCACCATTTAGATTGCTAAAGATGGGCCAAGGCTTGCTGTGCTTCTTCCCACACTATGTGCAAGACATGTAATAAATCTGTTTTGTCTGCCTTTCATCATGTCTCTTTATTTGGCATAGAGGGGTGAGTGGCCTGTCTTGGCATGTGAAATTCCAGGACTTTGAGCTTTGGGTCCAAAATTTCAATTTCAATCTTGTAGCAATGTGGAATATTTGTTACAACAAATGAATCAGCATTGATTTTTCATTACACTTTGAGTTGTACATTTTGTAAGTCTTGACAGGTATGTAATGACATGTCTCCACTCTTTCAGAAGCATACACAATATAGTAGGTACTATAATGTACAAACCATCTGTAGTCCACATATTTCTCTCCCTCTTCCCCAAATATTGGAGGCCATTGGTCTTTTCAGTCTCTCCAGTTTTACCTTTTCTGCAACGTCATACCTTCTTTACATCTGTTATGAAATAAAATCTGAGAAACTATCATGAAGAAAGCTAGTGTAAGCACTTTGTAAACATCACAATGTACTTCCAGTGCAATGATAATATGATAATAAAAAAGCAGCCAAATGGAAACTAACTAAATAAACTATTGTATCTTGGATGGTATCCTGGAAATTAGAGAAAAACTAGTAAAACCCAAATAAAATGTGGGGTTTGGATAATAATAATGTACTGATATGAGGTCTCCTACTTTGCAAAATATGCCATATTAATGTTACATGCTAACAGTAGAGGAAACTGGGTGAGAAGTTTAAATAAACTCACTGTTCTGTCTTGACTGATTTCCTGTAGATATAATTTATAGTGAAATGTTGAATTTATTTAAAATCACTTTCATAATTTATATTTTTTAACAATTAATATTTTATATTATGTGTACAATCCATTACTACTACTTCATATTTATTTCCCATATCAAATTGAACAAGTTTCACGTACATACAAGTATAGTGCTGATGTCTTAGTTTTCTGTTGCTTCATAACAATTTACTACAATCACACTGGTTTGGATCAACACCCTATTAGCACGCAATTCTGTAGGTCAGAAGAGATTCCCTGATCAATATCTCACATGGCTAAAATCAAGATATGGATGGGCTCTGGTTTGACCCGAGATTCCTTTAAATTCACTCGTAGTCAGAAGAATTCATTTTCTTGTAATTGTCAGAATGAGATCTGTTTTCCACACTGGTATCAGGTAAGGCCAACCTTTGTTCTTAGAATCTGCCCCCATTCTTACATCATGATATCAAAGTGCTCCATTTCCCAGTTGGGAAAGGTGTGCTGACTGCATCACCCTCTGCTAATCTCTCTCAGGACCTTGCTACTTTCTGGAAAAATCTCTATTTTAAAAGGGCTCCTATGATTTACCATATGATCCAGCAATACCACTCTTGGGGATATACCCAAAAGACTGTGATGCAGGTTACTCCAAAGACACCTGCACACCCATGTTTATTGCAGCACTATTCACAATAGCCAAGTTATGGAAACAGCCAAGATGCCCCACTTTACTGACGAATGGATCAAGAGAATGTGGTATCTATACACAATGGAATTTTATGCAGCCATGAAGAAGAACGAAATGTTATTCACTGGTAAATGGATGGAATTGGAGAACATCATTCTGGGTGAGGTTAGCCTGGCCCAAAAGACAAAAAATCATATGTTCTCCCTCATATGCAGACATTAGATCAAGGGCAAACACAACAAGGGGATTGGACTTTGATCACATGATAAAGCGAGAGCACACAAGGGAGATATGAGAATAGGTAAGACACCTAAAAAATTAGTTAGCATTTGTAGCCCTCAATGCAGAGAAACTAAAGCAGATACCTTAAAAGCAACTGAGGCCAATAGGAGAAGGGGACCAGGAAAGAGAGAAAAGGTTAGATCAAGAAGAATTAACCTAGAAGATAACACACATTCACAGGAAATTAATGTGAGTCAGCTCCCTGTATAGCTATCCTTATCTCAACTAGCTAAAACCCTTGTTCCTTCGTATTATTGCTTATATTCTCTCTTCAACAAAATTAGAGATAAGGGCAAAATACTTTCTGCTGGGTATCGAAGGGTTGGAGGGGAGAGGGAGGAGGCGGAATGGGTGGTAAGGGAGGGGGTGGGGGCAGGGGGGAGAAATGACCCAAGCATTGTATACACATATGAATAATAAATAAATAAATAAATAAATAAAAAGAATGGATACACTGGCTATAAGATTGATTACATCACCCCACAAGTAAAGCAATTTACATACTTTGGCCAGATGTGTTTCTTAACCTAGGGCAGTGCCTCCCTTCCTCCTGGGTACATGTGGCAATGTCTAGTTGGTTATTTGGTTGTTACAACTACAGAGTACCACTGCCGGAATGTGTCTTCATCCCCTACAATGTATAAGATGACAGTATAAAAAAAAATCTATCCCCCAAAATACCAATAGTTGCAGGATTGAGAAATCAGTCCATGTAAGTATAATGCATTCTATATAAGTACAACCGTATTCTCACTCCTAATCTCTATCTATGATGTATTTCCATTGCTAAATTTCTGCAGATGCTCAAATTCTATCATAAAAATTTTCCTGCTTTACAATTTAACATCAGCATTTCATAATAAATTAAAGAAAACCTAAGAAAAGCACTTATTCAAAAATGATAATACATCTTTCTTTTAAAATCAAGCTAAGATAAAATAAGAATCTATAAAAATTCAGTTATGTTAATAGAAAACATTTAGATGTGGCAAATTATTTTTTGTTTAGTTTGAGATGATTTAAGTATAGAAAACTATGTGTGTGTGCATCTGTGTATATGTCTGTGTGTGTGTATCTGTGTGTATGTTCACATTTGTGTTTTACTATTTGAAAGAAAATCCATCAAAGTACCATAATACTACTGACTATTAGGAGTACAAATAATTTTTTTATTTGTTTATTTTTTATTCATTTATTCACATGTGCATACATTGTTTCGGTCATTTCTCCACCTTGCCCCCCCTCTCCCCCCCCTCAGTTTCTGTCAGGTCCCATCTGCCCTTATCACTGATTTTGTTGAAGAAAAGACATAAACATAGTAAGAAACACAAGGCGTTTTTGCTGGTTGAATTAAGGATAGCTATACAGAGAGATTCCTAGTATTGCTTTCATGTACCCATGTGTTACGACCCATGTTGATTCAATTCTAACTGATCTTTATATTGGTTCCTGATCCCCTGCTTGTGATAACCTGTCCTTTTAAGGTCTCTGTATTCCTCTGGAGTGGGGACATCAAACAATTTCATGTTTTGGGTTTTCTACCTATTCCTATATCTCCCGTATGTGCTCTCCCCTTTTCTTGTTATCCAAGTCCAACCACATTGCTGCATTTGCCCTAGATCTAAAGTCCACATATGAGGGAGAACATACAATTTTTGGAGTATGAATAATTTTAAGTATTTTTTATATATCATTAGTTTCAGAATCAGAAAAAATATTAAAGCAGTGCAACTTAATGGTATTTGTTTTTATAGTGCTGAGGACTGAACCCTGGGTTTTGAGCTTGTTAAGAAAATCACTGTTAAGAAATCATTGAACAAAACTCCTAGTACACTAAATGACATTATTCAATACAGCAGATATTCAAAAATCAGACCCACGTAGAAAATCAAATAATTTATAACAAAAATAACCTTATAGTTCAGTGGAAAAGAAGAATCATTTCAATAATAGAGTTGTGTCAGTTATATATTCTAATAAAAAATAACAATCTGAACCAAAAATCTTAATAACACTAATATTCACAGTATAAACAGTAACTCATTCCAAGGTAGAATGTTTATGTGTGAAGAGACAAGCAATAAGACTTTTAGAAGAAAGTACAGAACATCTTCAAGATCATATTGTAGGAAAAGCATTTAAAAAAATAAATAAAAAATGAAGTAAATAAAAATTTGTACAATGAACTACATTAAAATTAAGGAACTTATTTTCAAAATGCACTATTAATAAGTGGAGAATAATCAATGGACTCAGATAAACTATCTGGTTTGAATATATCCAATCTTATATCTAGAATATCTTAAGAAACCTTAGAAATTATTTTAAAATTATATTAATAACAGGGAAATATCTTCAATGAAGAAAACACAGAATTAATTATAAAAATAGTCAACAAAATTATCAGAAAATACTCCATTTTATTAATATTCCACTAAATGCATATTTAAACTGAATGTCACAGCTCTGTATAATTGCTAGAATGGTTAAAGTAGAAAAAACCAAACATCAATAAAAATGCCAAAACTTATGACTGGCAAGAATACAGGCAAATGAAGCCTTGAAACATCGCTAGTAGAATTATGAATAGTTACACTGCACAATGATCTTACCCTACCAAATCCGAACACCATATCCTGTGAATTAGAAATTCATATCCTAAGTATTTGTGTATTAGATATGCTAACATCTATTTGCCAAAAGATGTGTAGGAAAGTGAATGCAGTAGCTCTATGTTTAATAATCAAAACTTGAAAATAATACAAGTATTAATAACTGAGGGATGGCTATGTAGACAGTATATTCAAGCAATCAAACACTATAGCAAAGAAAGTTAACAAAACATAACTATAATAACAATGTGAATGGATCTCACAAACATTATTTTAAGTACAGTATCTCACATATAAAAGAGTCAGCATAGAGGTATTTTATTTATACAAAGAAGAAAGCTAAGCCTAATTAATCCATGCTGTTGGAATCAAGAACATGATAAGTTTCTGGGATGCATCATGAGTGAAAGAAGATAAGAGAGATTCTAAGTTGCTGGTTGTGCTCTATTTTTTGTTCTTGTATTTGTGATTACTGTTTAATTGATGTGTTCAGATTTTAAAAATTCATTGAACTTGCCATAGGATTTGACACTGCTTATTATGTATTTTATTTAGTACCACCAGAAATAAAGAGAATACTATTGTGTATAACACTGTGCTTGTGTGTCACACAGGAAGATGGCTATTAATAGGCAACAAAAAGCAAGATAAATGAAATATATTTTAATGTAACATATTTTAATGAAATATATTTTAATGCAAATAACAGATAGTCATTAATAAATGTACAGTCAATGATTTGGGACAGTTTCAAACAGGAAATATTTTACTATACAAAAGTTCTTTGTGTTAAACCTGCATGTTTGCACATTATAGCTACTTGAACTACTAAGGCCTATGGACTAGTGTCCTGGTTAATCTGATGGGACCAAATGTAACTATAGGAGCCCTTTTATTTTTATTTTATTCATATGTGCATAAAATGTTTGGGTCATTTCTCCCCCATTCTCCCTGCCCCCTCCCTTACTCCCCCTTACCCCTTGCTACCTGGCAGAAACTATTTTGCCCTTATCTCTAATTTTGTTGAAGAGAGTGTATAAGCCATAATAGGAAGGACCAAGGGTTTTTACTAGTTGAGGTAAGGATAGCTATACAGGGAGTTGACGTGCATTGATTTCCTGTACGTGTGTGTTACCTTCTGAGATAATTCTTCTCGAACTAACCTTTTCTCTAGTTCCTGGTCCCCTTCTCCTATTGGCCTCAGTTGCTTTAAAGTATGTGCTTTAGTTTCTCTGCATTGAGGGCAACAAATGCTATCTAGTTTTTTAGGTGTCTTACCTATCCTCATACCTCCCTTGTGTGCTTTCGCTTTATCATGTGATCACAGTCCAATTCCCTTGTTGTGTTGCCCTTGATCTAATGTCCGCATATGAGGGAGAACATATGATTTTTTGTCTTTTGGGCCAGGCTAACATCACCCAGAATGATGTTCTCCAATTCCTTCCATTTACCAGTGAATGATAACATTTCATTCTTCTTCATGGCTGCATAAAATTCCATTGTGTAAAAATACCACATTTTCTTGATCCATTCATCAGTAAGTGGGGCATCTTGGTTGTTTCCATAACTTGGCTATTGTGAACAGTGCTGCAATAAACATGGGTGTGCAGGTGCCTCTGGAGTAACCTGCATCACAGCCTTTTGGGTATATCCCCAAGAGTGGTATTGCTGGATCAAATGGTAGACCAATATTTAGTTTTTAAGTAGCCTCCAAACTTTTTTCCAGAGTGGTTGTACTAGTTTACATTCCCACCAAAAGTGTAAGAGGGTTTCTTTTTCCCTGTATCCTCGCCAACACCTGTTGGTGGTGATGTTGCTGTTGATGGCTATTCTAACACAGGTGAGGTGGAATCTTAGTGTGGTTTTAATTTGCATTTCCTTTATTGCTAGAGATGATGAGCATTTTTTCATGTGTTTTCTGGCCATTTGAATTTTTTCTTTTGAGAAAGTTCTGTTTAGTTCACTTGCCCATTTCTTTATTGGTTCATTAGTTTTGGGAGAGTTTAGTTTTTTGAGTTCCCTATATATTCTGGCTATCAGTCCTTTATCTGATGTGTAGCTGGCAAATATTTTCTCCCATTCTGTGGGTGTTCTCTTCAGTTTAGAAACCATTTCTTTTGTTGAGCAGGAGCTTTTTAGTTTTATGAAGTCCCATTTATCTATGCTACTTCTTAGTTGTTGTGCTGCTGGGGTTCCATTGAGAAAGTTCTTACTTTGAAGTCATGTATCATGATATCTCCAGCATTGTTCTTTTTACTGAGTATTACCTTGGCTATTTGTGGCCTCTTGTGTTTCCATATAAATTTAATGGTAGATTTTTCAATTTATTTAATGAATGTTACTGGAATTTTGATGGGAATTGCATCAAACATGTAGATTACTTTTGGGAGTATAGACATTTTTCTATGTTGTTTCTACCAATCCATGAGTGTGGGAGATCTCTCCATTTTCTATAGTCTTCCTCAATCTCTTTCTTCAGAAGTTTATAGCTTTTCTTGTAGAGGTCATTCACATCCTCTGTTAGGTTTACACCTAGGTATTTGATTTTTTTTAGGCTATTGTAAATGGAATTGTTTTCGTATATTCTTTTTCAGTTTGTTCATTATTAGTGTATAGAAATGCTAATGATTTTTCTATGTTGATTTTATATCCTGCTACCTTGCTATAGCCGTTGATGGTGTCTAGGAGCTTCTGAGTAGAGTTTTTTGGGTCTTTAAGATGTAGGATCATGTCATCTGCAAATAGGGATATTTTGACAGTCTCTTTACCTATTTGTATTCCTTTTATTCCTTCTTCTTGCCTAATTGCTATGGCTAGTAATTCCAGTGCTATGTTGAATAGGAGTAGAGATAGTGGGCAACCTTGTCTAGTACCTAATTTTGGAGGGAATGGTTTCAGTTTTTCTCCATTAAGTATAATGCTGGCTGTAGGTTTGTCATATATAGCTTTTATACTGTTAAGGAGCTTTCCTTCTATTCCTAGTTTTCTTAGAGCTTTTATCATGAAATGATGTTGGATCTTATCAAAGGCTTTTTCTGCATCTATTGAGATGATCAAGTGGTTTTTGTCTTTGCTTCTGTTAATGTGGTTTATTACTTTTATTGATTTTTGTATGTTGAACCACCCCTGTATTCCTGGGATGAAGCCTACTTAGTCGTGATGAATGATCATTTTGATGTGTTGTTGAATTCGGTTTGCAATCATTTTGTTGAGGATTTTTGTATCAATGTTCATTAAGGAGATTGGCCTATGGTTCTCCTTTTCAGAGGTTTCTTTGCCTGGTTTTGGTATAAGTGTAACACTGGTTTCATAAAATGTATTAGGCAGTTTTCCTTCCCATTCTATTTCATGGAAGAGTTAAGTAGGGTTGCTATCAGTTCTTCTTTAAAGGTCTGATAGAATTCAGCAGAGATTCCATCATGTCCTGGATTTTTCTTTTTGGGGAGACTCTGGATTGCTGTTATAGATATAATCAGGTGATTAATTTCCTCTTGGTTCAGTTTTGGATGATCATATGTATCTACAAATCTGTCCGTTTCTTTAAGATTTTCAAATTTATTTGAATATAGGTTCTCGAAGTAGTCTCTGATGATTTCCTGGACTTCCATGGTGTTTGTTGTTATCTCCCCTTTTGCATTCCTGATTCTACTAATTTGGGTTTTTTCTCTCCTCATTTTAGTCAGATTTGCCAGGGGTCTGTCGATCTTGTTTATTTTTTCAAAGAACCAACTTTTTGTTTCATTAATTCTTTGTATGGTTTTTTTGGTTTCTATTTCATTGATTTCAGCTCTTATTTTCATTATTTCTCCCCTTCTATTAGTTTTGGAAGTTGTTTGTTCTTTTTTTTTTCTGGAGTTTGAGATGTATCATTAGGTCATTGATTTGGGATCTCTCAGTCTTTTTAATATATGCACTCATGGCTATAAAGTTTCCTCTCAGTACTGACTTTGCTGTGTCCCATAGGTTCCAGTAGGTTGTGTTTCCATTTTCATTTACTTCCAGAAACTTTTTCATTTCCTCTTTTATTTAATCAATGACCCATTGTTCATTAAGTAATGAGTTACTCAACTTCCAGCTGTTTGCATGTTTTTTGGATTTACTTTTGTTATTGAGTTCTAGTTTTATTGCATTGTGATCAGATATATGCATGGTATAATTTCTGTTTTCTTATATTTGCTGAGGCTTGCTTTGTGCCCTAGGGTATGATCTATTTTGGAGAAGGTTCCATGAGCTGCTGAGAAGAATGTATATTGTGTAGAAGTTGGATGAAATGTTCTGTTGACATCAAGTAGGCCCAGTTGATCTATTGTATATTTTAGATCTTGAATTTCTTTATTGATTTTTTTTTTTGGATGACCTATCTATTGATGATAATGGGGTGTTAAAGTCTCCCACAACCACTGTGTTGGAGTTAATATATGCTTTTAGGTCTTTCAGGGTATATTTGATGAAATTGGGTGCATTGACATTGGGTGCATATAGGTTGATAATTATTATTTCCTTTTGGTCTATTTCCCCTTTTATTATCATGGAATGTCCTTCTTTATCTCATTTGATCAATGTAGCTTTGAATTCTTCTTTGTCAGTGATGAGCATTGATACTCCTGCCTGTTTTTGGGGGCCATTGGCTTGGTAAATCTTCCAGCCTTTCATCCTAAGCCTATGCTTATTTCTGTTGATGAGATGGGTCTCCTGTAAGCAACAAATTGTTAGATCTTCCTCTTTAATCCGTTTCATCAAGCGTTGCCTTTTGATGGGTGAATTAAGTCTGTTAATATTAAGTGTTAGTACTGATAGGAATGTGGTGATTCCTGTCATTTAGTTGTCTTAGTTGTTTGAAGGTTTGATTGTGTGTTGAGGTTACTCTCTACTTTCTTGCTTTTTCTTTTCCTGTTGTTTGGTGCTGCCTCTCCTTTCATGGTTAAGTTGGGTTTCACTTTCTGTGTGCAGAATCCCTTGAAGAATCTTTTGTAGTGGTGGCTTTGTGGTCACATATTGTTTTAGTTTCTGCATATTATGGAAGACTTTTATTGCTCCACCTATTTTGAATGATTGTTTTTCTGGGTAGAGTAACCTGGGGTTGAAGTTATTTTCATTCAGTGCCCCAAAGATCTCTCCCCAAGCTCTTCTTGCTTTTACTGTTTCTGTTGAGAAGTCTGCTGTGGTTTTGCCTTTATGTATTTTTTTTTCTCTCTCAGAGCCTTCAATATTCTTTCCCTAGTTTCTGAACTTTTTGTTTTAATGATGATATGTCATGGGGTAGTTCTATTTTGATCTGGTCTGTTTGGTGTTCTGGAGGCCTCTTGCATCTGTATGGGAATAGATTTCTCTAGATTTAGAAAATTTTCTGTTATTATTTTGTTGAATATATTATGCATTCCCTTTGCTTGCACCTCTTCTCCTCCTTCAATGCCCATGATTTACAGGTTTGGTCTTTTGATGGAGTCAGTGAGTTCTTGCATTTTCTTTTCACAGTTCTTGAGTTGTTTAATTAATAGTTCTTCAGTTTTTCTCTTAATTGCCATTTCATCTTTGAGTTCTGAGATTCTGTCTTCTGTTTGTTTTATTCTGCTGGATTGGCCTTCCATTTTGTTTTGGAATTCTGTTTTGTTTTTTTTTCTGAGGTTTTCCACATCCTAGGTCTTTTCCTCTTTAATGTTGTCTATTTTTATCCTGAGTTCATTTATCTCTTTATTACTCGTGTTCTTTGTTTCACTTTGGTGTTTATACAGTGCTTCTATGGTTTCCTTTATTTCTTCTTTTGCTTTTTCAAATTCTCTATTTTTGTTGTCTTGGAATTTTTTGAGTGTCTCCTATACATTTTGGTTGACCATATCCAGTATCATCTCTATAAAATTCTCATTGAGTACCTGTACTATTTCTTCTTTTAGATTATTCTTGTGGGTTTCATTGGGTTCTTTGGCATAGTTTATCTTAATTTGTTTGAGTCTGAATCTGAGTATCTATTTTCTTCATTTCCCTCTGGTTTCTTTACTAATATTTTGCTGTGCAGAAATTAGTTTTCCAGTTTTTTCTGTCTTCCCATCATTGCCCTTGGTGTTGTTATTGTCCCTGTATTGTGTGCAATTAAGTATTTTCTGATTTGTAATAATAGCACTAGTGATATTTACAATGGAAGGGTGAGAGGAGATGGAAAGCAAAGAAGTTAAAGGTAAAGGGGAAAACAAATAAACATGTAGAAAAAAAAGAAACAAACAAAAAAAGTTTCAAAGATATAAACAGGGAAAGACAATGTACTATTTAACCATAAGCTGAAAAAGCATTAGAGAGACAGAGAGAGGATTGAAAGTAAAAAATAAAACTAAAATTAAAAAATAAATAAATGAAGAAATATGTATAACTATATAATAATTTTAAAAAGTAAAAAATGAAAAACACCTCCAAGTTCAAATGCAATTTTGGTGTTTGTCCCTCAGCCTCCATTCCTGGAGATGGTGCCTCAGATGTTGTTCTGTAGTTGTCTCATCAAAGAGGAAAAATAAAATAAACCCAAACAAACAAAAAAACCCACAAAGAGTCCCAAGTTCAAATGCAATACAGTTTCAGTAAGTTTTTCAGCAGGCAGGTGTAGTTTGGTTGTTGTCTCATCAAAGGTAGGGAGAGCAAAAAGGAAAAAAAAAGTGTCTGGAGACAGTTGTGTGAATGGCTATCTGTGGCTGTCTTGCCTGCCTACTGCTGTCAGCCTGCTGTTGCTGGAGTCTTTGTTTATGCAGATCTCAGGGGTGAGCTTAGCACTCACCTGGCCCCGCAGGCTTTGTTTACTCAGAGTTCTCCTGTGTGCAAGCTGCTGCTACAAGCTTTCCCCTTTCCAAGAACACTGGGGGAGGTGACACTGCACCAGGTTTCTCAGGTTGGTGTGTTTATTTACAGCTCATGTGGGAAGTGGGTCTTCCCCCTCTCCTGTGGAGTTTTCCTCCCTCCGCCACTTTTATAAGCTTTCCCGCTCTTGGTTGCTGGGCATGTGCCACTGCTCCTGCCTTCTCCAGCCAGGTTGTGAGGGATTTCCCCTCCCCCCCTTTGGCGTTCAGGGCACCCCACCCTCTTTGCTCAGTGTCTTTATTGTTCTTATTGCTTATCACTCAGTTTCTCTTTTTTTCCCTGGGTGGGGGGTCGGTCTGTCCAAGGGGCTATGCTGATCTGACTCAAGGTTGTCTGTGGGAGTACCATGTACCACTTAGCTCACTTTGTGGTCCACGTCTTCCCAAGCCATCTGAGCACCAGCATTTAGTGGCGGCCTGGGGGGCCTCCTTGTTTCTCTGTTTAACATAAAGTGGAGATGCTCTGTGCAAGCTGGAGGTGTGGAAGGGTCAAAGTTTTGCCTCTTCTGGGTGGTTTTGTCTGTAAGGTGTATATCCAGTGTCTCTCCAAGATTTTACTTTAGGAGGCACGCTTTCTGCTTCCTCTCTCTAGCTGCCATCTTGGAATCCTCCAGTGTAGCCATTCTTAAGTACTGCCTGATGACTGAAAATAGACAATGTTTAATACCTTTTCAAGGTATTAGAGTTTTCCTTGGAGGGAAGAGGGTGAGTCATGTCTTCCATTTTTTGAATATTTTATGTCTCTGATAAACTGAACATAGTATGACAACATAATTGAGAAGATAGAGCAGAACCTAAAAGTATAATGAGAACATGTTATAGTAATGAGTGCTGCAGGATAGATTTTGTATCTCTGCACACTTCCAATATTAGAATGTACCCTATTCTGCCACTGTGTAAAATGCTTAAATATAATTATGTTAAAATGGCTAGTTTACAATGATGGAAATCAGATGGAGTCCTCATTTTTGTACTTTTAAGGATTTTGGGGAAAGACTGGCATTTCCTAGCCTGCCTTGCTCCCTTTAGCACATACACACACAATATCAGTAATTATTGACAAATCTGAGTGTGGAATGGCAATCATTGTTTTTCACAATGTCTCTAACAATGGTTATAGCCAGCAAAGGGATACAGTGGTGGAACAGACAAGTCTCATTGGTTGTAGTTTTCTGCAGAGACCAGAGCCATATGTCCGGGCTGCAAATCTCAGCTCTCTCAACATACTTTACAAATGGAAAAGACTTGTCTTTGTGAGCTAGAACCATAATTCTGACAATATCATCAGCTGATGGAAGGAAATATTCATCAAAATAAGAAAGAGGACCTTTTAGGGAACTGATATACTTAATTGGACTATATAAAATAATGAGAGTACTCATGAAAGAAGCATCTTAGCCCAATAAAAAGGCTCTCCAGTTTTTGTTTAAGGTATTCAAGCCTGACCACACATTTGAATTGAATCTAGGAGACCTGTGGTTTTATACAAGTGCTCTGACTATGCAGTGTATTGCTAGGGATAGAAAATGAGCTTCCTGTAATTTACAAAGTAGGATTCCCAGATTAATTTACATGAGATATGAAATGGAAATACATTTGATTACTGAGATAATTACTAGAGTTGAACAAAACAATTGTACTAATCCAGATCAGATACAGATAATAAGCTCTTCAAACATTTGTAGTCCTCTCTACTTACATCTTGGAAATTAAGTGGAGAAGTTTATGAATTTATTTATGTTGAGGCTAGAATATGAGGTTAACTACTCATGAAAATATCCTTATTTTTCCTTTTTTCCTTTTCTAATAGCTTTAGTGTATTCAAGTCACACATCTGTTATGTAACTTTTACATGACTTGACCAACTGCTATGCTTGATATTATCTGGCTATTAAATCAAAGACCCTCTGTCTTGGATTTGCCAACACCTAGTTTAATCTCTCTCTCTCTCTCTCTCTGTATGTGTGTGTGTGTGTGTGTGTGTGTGTGTGTGTGTATGTGTTTGTGAGTAGGCAGTAATGGCAATTGTGTATATATATGGGTATAGACAATATAATAATCACAAAATAACCTCAACTTTTCAAAAGTGACAAAAACACTATAATTCCAATACCTTGAAAAGATCTACTGCTATAGTCATGCCAGGCTTAAACTAAAATTAGGTATTTTTGTTTTTATTTCAAATGCATTTTTCTTTTAATTTGTATTTTTTAAAGAGTTTCAAAAACATTTATTTGGTCTCAGTTGTAGGAAGTCTTGTTGAAACTTTTATTATCAATCTGTCTTCTTTTTTTGTTTCAATTTCATATATAATCAAATTTATAGGGTAATAGTATCTGTGAAATTAATCCATATGAAATGGAAAATAAATACATTATTTTCCCATATTAATTCATGTTATGTTTGTCTGCTTCATTAGTCAGGATTCCTCAGGAAAACAGAACCAGCAAAATAAGTAGGCAGGTAGGTGGTTAGATAGATACATGAATAGATAGATAGATAGATAGATAGATAGATAGATAGATAGATAGATAGATTGACAGACAGGTAGATATATAGATAGATGAATTCTACAATACCCATGTTTCTATCTGTTTACCATAGGGGACAATCACAAATTAAGCTTAATGTCATCTCTCAGGGTATGTTCTTCAATTAACCTTAGCAAGGCAGCATCATAATTTCTGCTATAGATTACTAAGTCTAAAGCCAGCAACTCTTTCAAATAAACAGTAGTCCTTGGGACAGATTGATGCAAAAGTTGGATGAACCAAAACACTTAAAGGTCTCCTAAGTTAGCATCCATTTTTTATAAACCCATGTCTGGGTTTGTAGCTAACAGAAGAAAGAAGTATATCTCCGTTTCTACCTTCCTTGTGTAATCATTGCATCTGTGACTGCATCCACATGTGTATTGAAAGTGATGCTTGCTCTCTCTTTTCTGTGAATTCTGAATCAGATGGAAAAATTGAAAGAATGTGACATTTAAGTAACAATACATTGCCATGTAAGATAGTGCAGGACTGTAATACCATTTACTCTGGAGGAGAGGACAGGAGGATTGCAAGTTCAAAACCAGCCTGGGAAAAGTTAGGTAGAATATTCTGTCATTCCTCAACATTCCTGAACATTATAAAGACAAATTTATAGTCAACAACACAGTAAATGGAGAAAAAACGAAACCATTTTTTTTTAATTAGGAACAATGCAAGGTGTCTCCTCTCCCTACTCTTATTTATAGTTCTGGAATTTCCAGTCAGAAAAATACTGCAGAAAAGAGAAATACAAGGGATTCAAATAGTGAATGAAGAAGTCAAATGGTCTCTGTTTGCAGATGATATGATCCTATGCCTAAAGATCCTAAAAACTAAACCACCTCTTAGATCTCATGAACACTTTCAGCACAGTAGCAAGAAACACAAAACTCAGAAAATAATACCTTTCCAATAGCTTCAAAAAAAAGAAAATCTTTAGGAATAAATTCAATGAAGAAGGTAACTGGCCTATGTAATGAAAATTACAAGTCATTAAGAAAGAAATAGTTAATGAAGACAGCAGAAGATGAAAGATTATCCCATGCTAATGGATTGGCAGAACCAGTATTGTGAGGATGACCATATCACCAAAAGCAATCTAAATGCTCAATGCAATCCCTATCAAAATTCTAATAACTCTTTTTTTTCCCTTTTTACCTCCCACTCCCCGTTTCTCAACAGCTTTCTCTATATAGTCTTATATCCTCTACCTTCACAGATGTTTTATATTCTTGTTGATACTCTATCATTCTCTTTTCCTTTCCCTCTTTCTCCAAGTTCAATAGAGTAGTTCCACTATTACAAACATGTTCTACATATAAGTTTGTATGTAATTATGCTTATTTTTGTGTGTATGTTTATCTTTTGGATCTATCTCCCATGTATGAGAGAAAACATTTGGCCTTTGTCTTTATGAGCCTGGCTTCCTTCACTTAACATGATGTTCTCCAATTGAATCCATTTACCTTGAAATCACACATCATTATCCCTGCAGCTGAGTAAAACTCCATTGTGTATATATCCCACATATTCTTTTTTTTTTATTTTAATTTTATTCATATGTGCATACATTGTTTGGATCATTACTCCTCCCTTCTCCCCACCTTCTCCCCACCCTCCCTTCCCCTCTCTTACCCCTCACTACCAGGCAGAAACTATTCTGCCCTTATCTCTAATTTTGTTGAAGAGAGAATATAAGCAATAATAGGAAGGACCAAGGGTTTTTTCTAGTTGAGATAAGAATAGCTATACAGGGAGTTGGCATGCATTGATTTCCTGTACTTGTGTGTTACCTTCTAAGTTAATTCTTCTCAAACTAACCTTTTCTCTAGTTCTTTGTCCCCTTCTCCTATTGGCTGCAGTTGCTTTAAAGTATCTGCTTTAGTTTCTCTGCATTGAGGGCAACAAATGCTATCTAGTTTTCTTGATCCACTCATCAGTGTTAGGGCAGCTGGGTTGTTCCCATAGCTTGGCTATTAAGAATAGTGCTCCCATGAACATTAGTGTACAGATGTCTCTATTGTATCTGACTGTTGTTTTTGCCCTTGAATTATGGCCATTGTAACTGGGGTGAGATGAAATCTTTGTGTATTTTTAATTTACATCTCTTTTAAAGCCAGGGAAGTTGAACACTTTGTCATGTATTTACTGGCCATTTGTACCTCTTCTTTTAAGAATTCCCTATTTAATTCATATACCCATTTCGTCATTGCGATGTTGATTCTTTGGGAGTTGGGTTCCTTTGGTACCCTGTAGTTTCTGGATGAATAGCTGGCAATGATTTTCTCTCATTCTGTGAGCAGTCTATTGAGACCAGTGTTTCTTTTGCTGTGCAGAACATTTTCAGTTTGATGCAGTCCCACTTGTTCATTCTTTCTCTTAGATTTTGAGCCTTTTAAGTTCAGCTTAGAAAGTTGTTTTCTGTGCCTATCTGTTGCAGTGTATTTCTTACTGCTTCCTGGAGTTGTTTCAACGTTTCATGCCTTATTTCAAGGTCTTTGATTCACTTTGAGTTGATTTTGTTACAGGGTGAGAGACAGGGATCTAGTTTCAGTCTTCTACATGTGGATATCCAGTTTTCCCAGCAAAATTTGTTGAAGATGCTGTCTTTTCTCCATCATTTACTTTGGGCTTCTTTGTCAAATATCAGTTGTCTGTAGTTGTGTGGGTTTATGTCTGCATCTTTATTGTAATCTGTTGGTCTTCTTGTCTGTTTTTGTGCCAATAACATGCTATTTTTATTGTTATGGCTCTGTAGTACAGTCTGAAGTCAGGTATTATGATACCTCCAGCATTGGACATTTTGATCAGGATTGCTTTGGATATTCAAGGTCTTTTGATTTTCCATATGTATTTTAGATGTGATTTTTCTATCTCTGTGAAGACGTCATTGGAATTTTGATAGGGATTGTGTTAAACATATAGATTGCTTTTGGTAGTATGGCCAATTTCACAATGTTTATTCTACCAATCCACAATCATGGAAGGTCTTTCCATTTTCTGATGTCTTCTTGGATTTGTCTCTTCAGTTGTTTATAGTTTTCATTGAAAAGGTCTTTGGTTTCCTCTGTTACATTTATTCCAAGGTACTTTATTCTTTTTGAGCTATTGTAAATGGGATTGTTGCCCTGCTTTCTTTCTCAGTCTGTTCATTTTTTATATATAGGAAGGCTAGTGATTTCTGTATATTAATTTTGACTTCTGCTACTTTGCCAAAAGAGTTTTTGGTTTCTAATAGTGCTTTGATAGAGTTCTTAGGGTCTTTTAGTTAGAGAATCATGTCCTCAGCAAATAGGGATAGCTTGACTTCTTCCTTCCCTATTTAAACAATCTTTCATTTCTCTTTCTTGTCTTGCTGTTCTTGCTAGGAATTCCAAAACTATATTAACTAGAAGTAGGGAAAGCAGTCATCCCTGTCTTTTTCTTGACTTTAGCTAGAATCATTTCAGTTGTTCTCCATTTAGTATGATGTTGGCTATAAGTCTGTTTTATATAGCCTTTATTATGTTGAGGAACATTCCTTGTATTCCTAGTTTCTTCAGAGTCTTTATCGTGAATGTGTGTTGAATTTTGTCAAAGGATTTTTCTGCATCTATTGAGCAGATCATGAGTTTATGTCCCTCCTTAAGTTTATATGCTGTATTACATTTGTAGATTTACATATATTGAACCATACTTGCATCCCTGGAATGAAACTAACTTGTTCATGGTGTATGATCTTATTAATATGTGGTAAAATTCTGATTATCAGAATTTTATTGAGAATCTTTGTGTCTATATTCATTAAAGTTATTGGTGTGCAATTTTATTTTTTGTTGCATCTTTATTGGGTTTTAGAATGTGTTAGTACTTGCTCCATCAAATGAGTTTGATAGTATTCCTTCTGTTTCTATTTCATGAAAAAGTTTTAATAATAATGATATTAGTTCTTCTTTAAAGATTTGGTAAAATTTGTCCTATAATCCATCAAGTTCTGGGCTCTTCTGTGTAGGGAGGCTCTTTATTACTGCTTCAATTTCATTGTTTTTATACGTCTTTAGGTATTTAATATTCTCTTTGTTCAGTGTTGGTTGGTTACAAGCATCTAGAAATTTATTAATTTCTTCTAAATTTTCCAGTTTACTTGAATATAAGTTTGGAAAGTATTCTCTAATTATCCTCTGGATTCTGTTAGTATTTTGGTTATGTCCCCTTTTTCATCTTTATTTTATTAATTTGAACTTTTCCCTACTCTTTTATGTGAATTTTATTAATCTTTTTAAAGAAACAACTTTTTGTTTCTTTTTTTTATCTCAGTCTCATTATCTCAGTTCTGACTGACCCTTATTATTTCTCTCCATCTGCTAGTTTTTGGTTTGTTTTTTCCTTGCTTTTCTAGAAGCTTAATATGCATCTTTAGATTGTTCACTTAAGAAGCCCTTTTTTTTTTTTTAATGTAGGCACTTCTAACTATAAACTTTCCTCTTATCATGGCATCTGCTATGTCCCATAGATTCTGGTAGGTTGTATTTTTATTTTCATTACATTCAAGGACATTTTCATTTCTTCAGTCACCCACCAGTCACTCACCAGGGTGTGTCATTCAGTCTTCATGTGTTTCAGTTTTTTCTGTAGTTTCTTTTGTTGTTAAAGTCTAGGTTTACTCTGTTATGATCTGATATTGTACAAGGGGTTATCTGAATTTTCTTAAATTTATTGAGACATTGCTTTGTGTTCTAAAATATGGTCTTTTTTGGAGAAAGTTCAATGAGCTACAGAAAAGAATGTGTATTTCATGCTTATTGTATCGAATACTCTGTAGACGTCTGTTAGTCCATTTGGTCTAACGTGTGTATTAGTTCTGAAGTTTTTTGTTAATCTTTTGTTTGGATGTCCTATCTATTGGCAACAGTGGGGTATTCAGGTCTCTCACTATCACTGTGTTAGGGTCTATGTGTGTTCTTATATTCATTACTTATTTTTAATGTAGTTGGGTGCCCCTATGTTTGGTACACATGTGTTAATAATTGATATTACCTCTTGATGAATTATTCCTTTAATTAGTATGATGTGACCTTCATTGTCTCTTTGGACTGATTGTAGTCTGAGGTCTACTTTTTTCAAATATGAGTATAGCTACTCCTGTTTATAGGGTCTGTTTTTTTGGAAAAACTTTTTCCACCCTTTAACTCTAAGTCAGTGTTTATTTTTTTCAGTGAGATGAGTCTCTTGTAAGGAATGTATGGTTGCATCTTGTTTTTCAAATCCAGTTTGCTATTCTATGTCTTTTGACTGGGGGCCACTGACATTCAGTATTAGTATTAAGAGGTGTATGGTGTTTCCAGTCACTTCTATTCCCCTTTTATTTACCTTATACCTATTCTTTGTTTACTGTTCTGCTTAGTCAAAAGGGTTTGTTCTTTCCTGCATTTCCCTGTCCTACTCTAGCTTCTTCTGTGTGAAAGAGTCCTTTATGAGTTTTCTTCAGTGCTGGCTTGGTAGTCATGAATTCCTTTAGTGTTTATTTGCTGTAGAAGGTTTTAATATCAGGAAGGATAGGTTTGCTGGATAGCCTAGTCTAGGTTGACAGTTGTTTTCTTTCAGGGCTTAAAATATATCTCTCCATGAACTTTTTGTGTTTAAGAGTTTGGGTTGAGAAATATGCTGTTATTCTAATGGGTATGCCTTTATATGTAAGTTATCTTTTCTGTTATTCATCTTTCAATATTCTTTCTTTTCTCTTTATATTGAGTATTTTAATTATGATATGTCAGGGTGTATTTCTTTTTTGGTCTTGATGGTTTGGTGTTCTTTAAACTTTCTGAACCTGGAAGATCCTCTCTTTGTCAAGGTTGGGGAGTTTTAAGCTATTATTTTATTGAATAGGTTATCTGTGCCTTAAGTTTGTATCTCTTCTCCTTCTTCTATACTGATGATTTGTAGGTTTGGTCTTTTCATGGTATCCCAGATTTCTTGCATGTTTCATTCATATTTTCTTAGCATTTTTATTAACTTTTTCTGCTTAAGTTATTTCTTCTATTTTGTCTTCTGTTCCTGATACTCTATTTGCAACTTGCTCCACTCTGTTCACCAAGGTTTTGATTGAGATTTTTATTTGGGATATTGAGCTGTTTATTTCAGATTGATTATTTTTTAGGATTTCCATTTTGTAATTTATAGTAATCATTCATGAAGATCAGTTATTGCTGCTATTCCAGTAATTCGGCTATCTATTGGAGAAAGAATGTATCTTCATGGATATGAAAGGGTAAAGGTAGGGATTGTGATGGGAAGGAGGTAGAGGGAAAGCTCTAATGGGCTATATGAGGTGAGAAAAAAATACCACATTTTCTTAATCCATTCATTAGCTGTGGGGCATCTTGGTATTTTCATAGCTTATCTACTGTGAATAATGTCAAAATAAACATGGGTGTGCAGGTGCCTTTATCATAATCCTTCAAGTATATTTCTAAGAATGGTATTACGGGATCATATGGCAGTTTTATTTTTAATTTTTTGAGGAACATACATACTGTTTTCTGTAGTTGCTGTATTAATTTGTGTTCCCATCAACAATGTATGAGAATTCCTTTTTCCTCACATCTTCACCACCATTTGTTGTTGCTTCTGTTCTTGATGGTAGTCATTCTAATGAAGTAAGGTAGAATCATAGTGTGGTTTTGATGTGTATTTCCTTTATGACCAGGGACATTGAGCACTTCAGCATGTGTTGTTTTAGCATTTGAAATTCTTCCTTTGAAAAAGCATGTTCAGTTCATTTATCCATTTCTTCACTGAGTCACTGATGTTTTGAGAGTTTAATATTTTTTCTGCTGTACTGGCATTTGAACTCTGGTCCTCTACCTTGAGACACTCCACCAGCCTTTTGTTGTGATGGATTTTTTAAAGATAAGGTCTCATGAACTATTTACCTGGGCTGGCTTTGACCCATCATCCTCCTGATCTCTGCCTCCAAAGTAGCCAGGATTACAGACATGAGCCACCAGTGCCCAACAGGAGTTTAGTTTTTGAACTCCTTGTGTATTCTGATTATTAATTCTTTGTCAGATGTATATATGACAAAGATTTTCTCCTATATTGTGGGCTGCCTCATTAGCCTGGTGACCATTTCTTTTCTTAAACAGACTTTTTGTAGTTATACTCATCCTAAAACAAGACAAGGATGCATCAAAAAAGAGAGGGAGAGAGAGAGAGAGAGAGAGAGAGAGAGAGAGAGAAAGAATTATAGGCCAATCTTTTTAAAAAACATAGATGCAAAAATCCTTAATAAAACACTGGTAAACTAAATTCAACATAGTATAACAAAATATCATACACCATTAACAAGTTGTTTTGATCCCAGAAATGCAGTAATGACTCAACACATGCAAATCATTAAATGTAATACAACATATTAACAGAGGCAAAGACAAAAATCACATAACCATCACAAAGGATGCAGAAAAAGCCTTCAACAAAATTCAAAATTGTTTCATTATAAAAGATCTGATGAAACTAGGAATAGAAGGAATGTTTCTCAACGTAATAAAGTCTATACATGACAAGTCTATAGCCAACATCATACTAAATGGGGAAAAACTGTATCCATTTCCTCTAAAGTCAGGAATGATACAAGGGTTTTCTTTCTCTCCACTCTTATTCAACATTGTCTTCGAATTCGTAGCTACAGCAGTAAGACAGGAAGAAGAAATAAAAGGAATATAAATAGGAAAGAAAGAATTCAAACTATCCCCATTTGCTGATGACTTGATTTCATATACCTAAAAGAACTGAAAAACTCACCAGAAAATGCCTAAATATTATACACAACTTCATCAAAGTAGCAGGGTACAAAACCAATTTGCAAAAATCAATAGTCTTTGTATATACTAAGAAATGATGAACAGACTGAGAAAGAATTTAGCAAAACAATCCCATTTATAACAGCCTTCAAAAAGAAAAAATACCTAAGAATAAATGTAAAAAATGGAAATGAAAAACCTATACAATGAAATCTGTAAACCACTGAAAAACGAAATCTAAGAACACTACAGAGGTTGAAAAGATCTTCCATGCTCATGGATTGGCAGACTCAAGATTGTGAAAATAGCTGTATTACCAAAAGCAATCTGCATGTTCACTTCAATCTACATCAAAATTCCAATGACATCTATCACAGAGATTGCAGAACCAACTATAAAATTCATTTTGAAGCAGAAAGATTGGAAATAGTCAAGGCAGTACTGAGCAAAACAACACTGGAGGTATCACCTGACATCAAACTATACTACAGAGCTGTAACAATAAAAACAGCATGATAATATGCACAAAAAAGACATGAAGACCTGTAGAACAAGAGACTCAGACATGAATGCAGACAGTTATGTCTGCCTTATTTTTGACAAAGATGCCCAAAACATAAAATGGATAAAAGACAGCTTCTTCAACAAATGTTTCTGGGAAGATTGAGTATCTGCATGCAGAAACCTGAAACTAGATCCATGTCTTTTATCTTGTACATGTATCAATGCAAAGTGTATTAAAGACCTTAATATAAGACCTGAAAGTTTGAAGCTAGTGTAAGAAAGAGCAGGTGCTATCCTGGGATTAATAGTTCCTAAATGGAACTCAAATGGAAGGGTTGACAAATAGGACTACATGAAATTATATTTCAATTTGGCTTTTCCTGGCATGAGTAATATACTTCTAAATTCAAACACTTAAGCTCTCTAAGAAACTGAGGAAATAATACTTAAAGGCAATTGTACAATAGATATGCCAAACTGTATGCCATTTATGTTTAAGAAAAATTGATTATATCCTAATATCATTTGCTTATTTGTATAAAGAATGTAGTGTCATAGTTGTAGATAGAGTATAGTCATTATATTATAGTATAGTAGTATTGAATTTCAGAGTTGTTTAAACAGTTGTTCAATATAGGGTACTTCTAAAATCAATACCAGAGAATAAATATAATATTTTATTTGAAAATAACAAATTCTTGATCCAGAATTGGGAGATTAAAATTTGTCTATTGCCACGTATATGTAATCAATTTCAATGTGATTGTGTACTTTAAATACTAGACTAGATATCCTTCCCTAGTTTTCCTGGCATATTCATGAAAATTATGTCATATATTTTGCTTCTGTGTATGATTCTACTCTATATTATACTCAAACAAATAGGTAGTAATATGCAGATACAGTAAACAATATCCTTTTAATTTAATTAATGTTTTATTTGTTCCTCAGATTTATCTGAAGATTATAAAATGTATTTTTCCTCCCTTCTCCTTTTCCTACTTTCCCCTCCCTCTTTCCTTCCTGTTTTTCTTCCTTCCTTCCCACCTGTCTTCTTTCTATTTCACTATAAAAATACATTTAATTTGTTAACTGAGATTACCAAATGGCTGCAATTTGTTTCCACCCTCCTCCCACATGGGTCCAAGAAGCCAGAGACAGTACAAGGCCTATGCACACCCTCAACTGAATTTTTCTGGACTGGACCAATCCTAATGAACCACAGTATTCATCCAACCATATTTGCTTCACTTGCAAGTGCTGAACAACAACCATCATACATTTTGGACCCATAAATGGACCATTTACCTCTAATGATCATATTTACTGAAAAATAATTTGCAGACTTGCACATTTTATATTAGGTGTTGCTTCTGTCATTGCTTTTGTTTTGCTTTGAGACAGGGTATCTCTATGTTGTCCATGCTAGCCTGGAACTTCTGGACTCTGACTCAAGTAATCAGCCTATGCAGTAGTTGGGAATACAGGGCCTCACCACAACATCTGGTACAGATTTTTTCCTGCTTAACTCTGCTTTTCTCCTGTCTCCCTCAAACACAGTCCATATGCCAGTTTTTCATATGACTTAATAAATGCTTTTTATCCAAGTTTGGTCAATTGTTTTCTCTTTAGATGTACTGATATTAAGTTAGAAAAAGTAACATTTAAGGTTCTTTTTTAATTGTATGAGTAATAATATTTCAATAAATTAAGAAAGAAAAGAAAAGAAAATGAAAGTTTTGGTAGGCTTATCATTTTAATTTTTATCTTTACTCAAATTATGGAGGTTATTTATTTTTTAATTATTTCAAGTACCAATGTTTATAAAGGAAATATTTCTTCTGATTTTGAAGGTAACTATTTAGAGAAAAGAGGTAGATCAGGGAATCTAGTCCAGAAAGTGAGATAAGACAGTATTTCATTTTGGAAAATGTTTAGTTTCCTCACAATTTTGTAATGCAAATCACTTGCCATATTTAACTAATATAATGCATAATATTTATTAATATTAATAAATATTAATCAGTTATTCAAGCTCTCTTGGCCACATGACTAGACTTTCAAGGAAGGAAAAATACTTTCAAGCTATATCATTAACCTCAGTGAAGTAAACACAAAACTTCACTATGGAAAGAATTGCCTTTTCTGAGTAGTGTTGAATGTTTCTGACCACAGTAATGGAGTTTTTGATTTGTTAGGGAAGAAAATGTTTAACTTCTGGCATAGTACTTGGTGTATAGTGTTCAGTGTATTTTTATTTAATGTATCAATTAATAAATATGCATCATTTTTAATTCACCAGTGAGTTTTTGGACCACAATCCAAGAATTGTATCATCCTGCTACGTAGTCAAGTTTGTGTTCTGAAATGTTTGATGGAATCATGACTAAACATTTAAAGGAGAAGTCAGGATAATCTTATGGAAAAGAAAGATGAACAGTTTTGATACTGAAGGAGAAATACAGAGGTTAGTAATCAAATCGGATACCATATACATGTATGCAATACAATGGGTGTTATTTTGCCATGTATCTCAATACAGGTTATCAAGTTGTCAATGTGTCTCAAGACAGGTGCATTATATGCGTTTAATTTGCCAGAATTTGCAAATAGAAAGAATGATGTAAGACTTACCACTGATGAACAATATTTAAGGAGAAAAAACATTTCAGTTTACTTTGTTTCTTTTGAATTTTAAATTTGTAATATTCATCTTTATGCATAAAAGAAATTTACTATACTATTTTTCAATTAAAATGAAATGCATGCTTCTTTCAAGTTAATTGATTAAATAAATTTTTAGAATTATATGATGGATGGACATCATGTTTTATGGTTTTTGCTTTCTTTCTCTTTTTTTTCTTGTTTGCACATAGAGTCAGTAACTAGGCAAGCATTCATCAAGATACAATTTATGACACTGAAGGTTGTAATGAAGGTGTCTCAGCATTGCCTTATGGCTGAATTGACCCCATTATCATTTCATGCCCAATAAATTGCCATATTTAGAAGTATGTAGAGAAGGAGTACTCAATTGTGCTGGCATCTTCACAGCTGTTCTACTTCTTTTTGGCAGATTCACTGTGTCTTGGCCAAATCACATTGAGAGAGATTCAAGAGCTTTCAATTTACAGTATTTTTAGTGTCTTAGGAGAGAGACATGTGAATAGGGCTAGGAACAAAGAACATAATTTCAGTTTTATATTTTTATATCTAAAGATCATGTAAATAAAAAACCAAATCTGAATGGGATATTTCTTCTCTGTAATATATCCATGTTACATGAATAGAAATGTTTCAACTTACTAATTAGCTATTACAATCCTCACTCAGAGAATAAATGTATTGAGCCATTAATCCTTGTATCAATAACTAATAGTCCCATGATGCAAAAGAACTAATATTTAAAGCAGATTAATTAGTGGAAAGAATAGCATTTAGCAATAGAGACACTGATATTTTCAAAGGTTATGTTGAGTGGTTTTATGAATTATCTTTTAGTTTTTAACTGTCAATTCACATGGACATTTTTCTTCAGTCTTATAATTTTGTGATGCAAAATAAATTTCTATTATGGTTGTCTGCTGAGGAATATTAAACTGTTAAGAGTCAAGAACTCTCATTAATTCTGAATCTCTACTCTGAATATTTTCTTTCAACAGGTCCTGCTATTTTCTTCTCTACAGAAGAGTTTCTTGATTCTTTCTGAAATTCATTTCAAACGTGTAGATAAAAGAGTAGCTCACAGTCTAGAATACACCATTCTATATCCAGTAACTCCAAGAAACACAATATAAGCTTCATCAATTAAATTCATAGCAGTAAGTTCAAACTTAAAATTTTCTTTATTTAGTAATATTCTCCACCACACAATGGAATACACACACACACACACACACACAGAGTATATGAAGATCTTGTTAAAAATACAGATTCTGGTTCAGGAGTTCCAGAATGAAGCCAGAAATTCTGCATTTCATGGAGGCTTCTGTAATTCTCTACTGAAATCTCTGTGTCATGGTCCTACAAGGCATTATGATCCAAAGAAGACTGAGAAATCAAATCTTTCTGGGGAAGCTAAGGAAAGCAACATTTGAAATAAGCATAGGAGGGTTGCAGAACTTTGCTAAACAAGTTACTAGAGAAAAGATGTTAGCAGAGGAAAGATACATTGTAAAAAGATGTGAACCATGAAAAAGTCTAGTGTGATGGCCTGTGTGGTAAAGCATAAATGTACCTGAGGGAACTGATGAACAAGAAGGATATTGGGAAAACAAGTTGACTCAGATTGTGAAGGCCAAATTAATAAAATGGCTTTATACCTTGTCATTTACATTAACAAGAGGTTTATAAATCATGGAGTAAATTTAGTGCTCTCATTTAATATAATAATCTGGGAAAATTGGGTTACCATGAAACAAGACAGAAGATTAAAATAGTTCATATGGGAGGAAGTAATAGTCTACATTAAGGCAGGGGTGTGGAAGATGAAGAAGAGGAGACCAAGTTAAGAGACATAACAGGTTTTACTAAAATAACTCATGACTGATTTGTCATGGGAAACAGAAAAGGAGGAACAAGTTATGATATCAAATTTTCTATTTTAACAATTGGGATTATGTTACTACAGCATTAAAAATTATACATTAAGATTTTTGTTCTTATTAAAGTATATCTATGACATCCCATATATTCTGTAGTTATTCAATCTTTGAATTATAAATTACAAGATAATCATTAATTAATATATAACAGATCTGACTGCTTTGTTTATTAATATCATGCCTATCCAAATAGTTTTATATTTAAATATAGAAATTATTTCTGTAGGCTTCAGAATTTTAAAAAGCAAATTTTAATGATGTGATAATTATAACTGATAACAACTTTAATTTCTGCTTTTTTATTTTATGTTACATGTCAATTACTTCTTCATCTTGTGGTAGCTTTTTATTGAATAGAAAAATATTTCTTAAATAATTTTACCATTTCCAATTTTATTGAACTCTATAACTACATGTTTAGCAAAATGATTAAAAACATTTTTGGAAAGTTGGAATTTAAAGTTTTTGGTAATAATAGCTCAGATTAAAAATATGAAATAAAATTTAAACTCAGAATTCTGTTATATGCTGCCATTTTCTTTTTTGTGAGGAAAATATTTTATAAATATTCATTATAACTTTTCTGAACTCAGCTATAGATTGTAGCAGCATAAAACGCAAAATATTTTGCACAAAAAATGAGGATAAATATAAAACATGCTTTTCAGTAGTATCCTGTAATATTTACAGTAGCTAACAGCATGACTTTTGGAAACTTGAGCACATAATAGTAATTTGTAATTTTTCTCCATGTTCATTGACATTGTCAAGGCATATTTAACTCAGCAGGAGAATTTAAATTTTATACTTGGTGATTTCACAAAGCATTCTTCTCACCCTGAGGTACCAGCTAAAAATTCCCTTTTTATTTCTTTCAATAAATTACCATCTATTCATTTCTCATGGCTTCATTAGGATGTTCAGATGCAAAATAGTCAAAACACCACCTGTTCTCAAACTGTGTTTATATAAAAGTTAACTTCTGATTTGTAATTTGCATAATGGCTGATGAATTTCTTGTGAATATATTCTCCATAGTTAAGCAGAGTTAAGGAATTTGGTCTGAGTCCTGCCTGGTATAAAACGATCCACTTCATCAGTACTTTAAAGTGGTTGTGTTGTGTAAGACAATTATTTCCATTGGGAAACAAGATAAAACAAAATAACAAAATAGAATATTAGTATTTTAAAATTAATAGATATAATGGAACAAACTTAATTTTTAGTAGAACTGCATGTTCTTATCAGTTTTAACTCTAACTTACTTGGGTGAAGAACATCAGCTCAAACAATGTACATACTCTCTCTACCATACTATAACTTCCCTCTTATAACTCCCCTAGCCCCAAACAAGGTTTTCTCTACATTCCTGTGAATTATAACTAAATATTTTAATTAATGAGAAAATGGGTTTTGATCCTTCATAATTTTTATGTGTGTCTGTGCTTAGGTATCAAAATCAAGGCCTTGTGTCAACTAAGCAAACACTCCACCACTGAGGTGCACCTATGGGTATAGCCTTATTCACGTCTTTTTGCTAAAGTTCATTATTACCATTGGGTAAACCCATACAATAGCCAGATGTGGTGTTAAGTACTGTACATATTTTTGTGGCTATTGATTTAGTAGATATTATCATATCCATATAATGTCTTCTACATTGTATAGAGAAGGAAACTACTTTTCTGCGTTATTTACCTTGCTCTATTAAGGCACACAGCAGAGAAATGCCAGAACTGAAACTTGAGCCGTTTTTTATTTTAACTATATTATGTTGTTTCAGTTTCTTTTCCTTATATTTAAATTTTGAGAATATGTAATCAAATTATATATTTTTTATGACAATATGACTCTTAAACACCCTTTTTTTTTTTTGCTTGCACTTTATACTCTTGGGTTCAGAGTCCTAATAATTAAAACTTAATTTGCTTCTGTGTCTGCTTTAAGATACTTGACCTGTTTCCATCCTCATTCATCCAGTATGCTTTCCTGTGCTAGTTCAAAAGTTGCATTTTATTTAGTGCAATACTGTAAAATATGAAATTTGACATTTTATTTCTAAGACCATCCTTAATTTTCCATAACTTATTAAAATACACATCTAACTTCTACCAAATTAAATATTATAATCTCATGTTAGGTAGCCTACTATGACAAGTGAACTTTATATTTCAGTACAAATTTGAATTCTCTCCTGTTGTTTATATTTCTATGTACACAAGTCTTATCCATTTCAAAAAGTACAAATTAAATAAAGTCACTTAAACAGAAATATGTTTACCTGTAGCTCATAGTTCACTTTCCAGGTTAGATAAAATTTATTCAGATGATCTGAATAGCTGTCAACAGCACTGGAAAAATCTCTAGAAAACAGTTATCATAATGTTTTCTCAGAAGAAGCATTTCCTTTGATGAAAATATTTTCATAAATGCCCTAAAATAATGAAATGTGGGTAATTTTCACTTCTTTTATGAATAACCATCTCTTCTGTGACCATACAAATGACATTTAAAACACTGCTTAAAAGAAGTCTTGAAGATTATGAATCACAAAGCATTTAGAAACATTGTCACTCTGTGGAGAGAAAGAAAAAGAACCAATTTTCTATAAGGCATAGCAAAATATATAATGAGAAATTGAATAATAAAATTTAGTATTTAGTAAGTATACACATTTAGGAAGCTACTTTCTTTGTCTTAAGGTTAATGATAGTATATCACTCATTGGGTCATTGTGAGGACTGAAAATCAAAGTATACCTACCAAGATACTGCACCTATGGTAAATCCTTAATAACATAATTAATTTTTAAAAATGTATAACACTTCACTTACATGAGCTACACCAAATTCATATAAAGGAAATGAGTCAAATGAAAACAATACATTCATTGCTTCAAATATCTTAATAAATTCAAATATTTGTCACTTTAATGAGTGAAGTAGAGGTAAGTTTGAATTGAAATTCTAATTTAATATGTTATATAAGAATAATACCAAGAAAAATATAACTTATATGGATAAAACTTTTTGTTATTCACTCACCAACATGATTTCTGTTATGAAATGGCCAGAACAATAAAATTTCACTCAAATACTCCAGCTAAATAAAAACATTTTTTCAGGTTAGTAACAGGTACCTTCTTTTTAAAATTTATTTTTATTATTGTTGTACTGGGAGTACATTGTGACATTTACAAAAGTTCTTACAATACATCATAGTTGAATTCATTCCCTCCATCATTCTCCTTTATCCCCAATCTTCCCATTCCGGGAATGGTTTCAACAGGTCTCATTTTTCCATTTTCATACATAAATACATAATATTTCCACCATATTCACCTCCTACACCCTTTCCTTGTGTCCTCTTCTCCCTCTCACTGGTAGCTAACCAGCAAATGTGACCTGTTTTGCCGTCTTGTTTTCTGTTAGAAATGAAATTCTTATGTCTGCTCTATAATACAGAGTTTGAGAAATGATAGCTTGCAGACAAGCCATCAAATGGACATGCTCAGCAGTCAAGGAGCGAAGAGAAATGGTCTCTCTGCTTTCCTCATAGGAGTATAGAAAACTTCGTAAAATTTATAAGATTTAAAAAAAAATCAAATAAACTTTGGTAACCTTCAGGCTTTTGCTATTTTTAATAGGTTAAAAACCCAATGTGGCATGAAATAAAGATTAATGTACTCCTTTTAGTACATTTCTGGGTCAAAATAGTCAAAAAATGAAGTTAATGAAATTTTGTTGAAAAATATCGCTTGTGATAAAATTGAAAAAGTGTCTTAATGTTCAATAGTAATTATTGTTTTATTTTAAAATGCATCTTTTAAAGCTTTTAGTGTTGATGAAAGACACTTTGACGTTAAGAAAGGGCAACAATGTAGCTGAAAATAAAGAATATATCTTTCCATAACAATGCTTTAAATTTGAGCTTGGTCAAAGAAGGAAAAAAACAGAAAAAGAATATTTGTACATCTGACCTTCTTTCTTAGGTGTTTGTTTATGTGCAAGTAAAATTTTGAAATTACAATGTCAAAGAAAATTGGATATACATATTTCTGTAAGTTTAATAATATGTACTATCGTGGAGGTATAGATTCACATTGAATTTTTAGCTTTAATGCACAAAAAGACAAAACAGATCTGGAAATGTGATAAATTCATTTTTACATACTATATTTATATTTATGTGAGAAAATTGTTTTAGAAATTGTAAATCTTTATATGAGAGTTTTAAAATTTAAATACATAAAGTAATTTGATTTTGTTGCTATAACTAAAGAAAAAAAATCACTCAGCAACTATGTATCAAAACTCTAATTTGTTTCTGCCTTCTTAAATAAGTTGATTTACACTCCAGATATTGAAAGTATTACTATTCCTATATAAATTGAATTTACATTCATTCTTTCTGTAATCCACTCAGACTTAGCTTTGGGAAGATTGCTCAGCGGAAGCACCATGCATGATACTCCCTCTCCATGAGTAAATATCCTCACATTTGCTGTCCCTCATCTAAAACAAGCTAACAGCATGAACTAGGAGTGCAGATGTATTGGGAAATCATAGTGTGTTTCCCTATGTCTGGCCAAAAGAATATCAATAACATCTAATATTGACACCATTTTATCAAATCCTATTATTCAAACATAAGTGCATGCTCTGTTGGAAGTAATTAGATTTTAATCACATAATTTTTAATTTGAAGTATGTGAAATTGCCTATAGAAAACTATTTTATGTCTGCCTAATTGACCTCATAAGGTTATACCTAATATTTATATATCTGACTTGTTTAACTTTGGTATGAGATTTTAAAAGCAAGTTAAATTCTAATATGTAAATGGTCCAAAAGAAAGTCAGTTGCACTTGTGAATATAATTTACACATAAATATTCATAATCATGAATAAGTATCAAATATGAAAATGAAAATATACTTTTTATTTTTCTTCCAAGTTTTGCCATTATTGGCATGAAGTAAGTAGCCAACTACACTTGAAGTGTCTATTAAGATTAGCGCAAGACTAATTTAGATAATGGATGTTAAGAATCAGGTGTATATTGCATCTTACATAAAATATTATGATTCAAAAAGGTCAAAATACTTAACTAAATAAGTAGCTCCAAATTGTAGACAAGCTATATGATAATTTATATGACATAGCCATAAAATATTAAGAAGTAAAAGAGAAATTGAAATATATAAAGACTTCAGTATAGAAAGCAAAACTTAAATTAATTACGTCTTTTCAAATAATTATTGACAAACTTCACAGAAGGCATTTTACGTTCTCAAATTGACCTAGGTAAATAAATCCGTATGTACTCATCTGGAGGGTCACCTTTGAGAAATCAAGTTTCTTAATGGATCCTGCTACAGAAAAAGGGGAAAATGACATTAGAGAAAAAATGATGTAATTTGTATAATGTTTAGTTTAATCAACAATATAATATAAATATTATTCATTCTTAATTATTATATGATCATTATATAATATGTTTTTAGGGAAAGCAAGGTTGGGGCATTAATTACTTCTTAACTATTTGTTTAAAATTACTTCAAAATAGAATGTTAAAAATATTCTCACATGCTCTCTTTAACAGTCTATAAGAAGAAAGAGAGGCCAAAAAAAAAAAATTAGTGTAAGTAGAATAGATTTTTTGTGGTAAGATTTGTTTTTAATTTTTAAAGATATAATGCAATTTGTTTATTTTGTACATTTCTTTTCACTGCTAGTACATTTTCTTTTTTTTGTAGTAAGGTTTGAAAGAAGATTGGTAATCAAAGTAGGGAAGAGCTCACATGTGCTTGGGAACCTTCAAAAAGAAAGCCACAGAAGAAACTCTTCCTTTTTTACAGAGCATAAGTACACTCAAGCAGAACTCCAGGCTACTTACAAGCATAGACTTAAGTTACATACTTCCTATCTCTCCCAGTATTCACCTGGAAATAAAGTGCAATTGAACAGCCTTTTAAGCTATGCTAAAACATGTGCCTGGCAAGTTGTAATATTGGTTTTAAACAATTGTGAATTTTGTTCTGTCTGGTAAGTTGTGATTTAATTTAACATGGAGTGGGATTCATAACTGATATTTACAAAGAGATGGGGAACCAGCTGTAGTGGAGCACAACAGGGACCACAGATGAACAGAATCATGGTTTGAGACCTGCCTAAGCAAAAACTATGCAGACAGTAAGTAAAAAAACTAAGCTGGAGTGGTGGTACAGCATGTGATACAGAGTTGGGAGGTCTGAGTTTCAAGGCTGGCCCTCAGGTGAAAAAGTGTGAAACCCCTACCTCAAAAATAAGCTAAAGAAAAAAAGAGTTGGAAGTGTGGTTCAAGTGGTAGAATGTTTGCCTAGCAAGCACAAGGTCCTGACTTCAAACCCCAGTACTGCTAAATAAGTTTCAGAATCTTTAAAGTGGCTATAGTTTGATCTTAACTAAAATAAGCAAGCATACACATTTGAATGATTTTCTAAAACTTGAACTCATTGTTTTTTAAAAATTGAGTTATTTTTTATTTTTTAAAACATAAAGGTAGGCTAGACACAGTGTCTCACATCTTAATCTCATCTACTTGGGAAGAGATTAGAGGATCACAGTTTGAGGCCAGCCTGAGCAAAAAGTTAGCAAGATTCCAATTTAATGAGAAAAACAGCAACAGCAACAAAAAAAGTAGGCATGGAGGTGAATGCCTTTAATCCCATCTACTGGGAAGGCATAGGTAGGAGAACTTCCGTTCAAGGCCAGCCCAGGGCAAAAAACAAAAAGAAAAACAAAAAAACAAGAAAGAAAGAAAGAAAAAAGAAAAACAGTAAAGAAGCTAAAGCAAAATGAAAAGGGTTGGAGAATGACTCCAGTGGCGGAGCACTTGCCTGTCAAGTGCAAGTTTCTGAGTTCCAAAACTTCAGTACTGCCAAAATGAATAAATGAGCAAAGATACTTTGTTTGTTGAGGGGATTTTTCTTATGTATTTGATTAAAATATTTAAGATAATAATCCTGTAATTGTTATTATACTTAATATCCAATCACATAATTTTGTGTAGATTCTAAGGCCATATATTTTTGTTTTATGAAGGCTATTCATTTTCATTCCAATGTGAATTTATTTAAAATAAATGTGCCTAACTCTTATAGTCACAATAATTTCCTAAACAAAGAGTATCTTGAATTTGAATTCAATAAAATGCTTTGAATATGAACATTATGTTTTCTCCTATATCAAGAGGCAGAATTAATAAAGATGTGGCCATATTCTCAATATTGCTTAGGTATGTTCAATTTATACAATTTATGCAACATGATTGAGTTTTCAGAGAACAATAAAGCTTAGGAAGAATTTTCTACTTGAGCAGTTCTGTTATTATGTGTAAGATTTAATTCATATTGTCCACAAATGAAGAGGCTTGCAATGTTAGAAATACAACCCTTTTCATTTTGATATTTGTAAAAAACTGAGATTCCTTGTCCTCATTTCTCAGGTGAAAGAAGAGACTCAGCTATTAAATACCTCAAGGCCATCCCACTTGCAGGTTTTGAATATGAAACTTAAGGTTCCCAACTACAAGTGAGTCATTCCTTCCATGCCACAATGCATATCTGCAACATCAGGAGAACAGAAACACTCAACAAGACATTTCTTTAGTTCACTAAAGAATGAAGTAGTTCACTGTTATTTAATATATGTTAGATTATATTCTTGGGATGCATTTGCTCTAAGGTTTTGGAAAACATTCTCTTGTCTATAAAAGTGCTAGAGAAAATCATTCATTATAATCATAATAAAAGCTTACCTATATTTATTCAAACAATGGTACTGGTTTAGAGAATGGCCTGAGGGATTTGTGGTAACCACTGAATATTCTGAGTTAATGGTGCTTTAATGCCTTATTAAATGTTATATTAAATACATGTTATATAATTAAATTCTACTTAAGACTTGTAGTACACACACACACATGCATAAGCAGATATGTACATATCAGCAGCAGCAGCATTTTTCCATAACATATGGTAAAGGAAATGTTTCCACATTTTCCATCGCTTCTATGTGGGAATGCTCCTGATTATGTTCTGATTGCCATTACATTAAGCCACATTCTTTAGAGATGCTAAGTTTAGTGGCTAAAACATATGAACATTTTGCAATCCTTTCCTGCAAACAAAGTTGAATTCACGTAGAAACAAATTCATTAAAGTAAAATCCTACATAGGTTCTTTATTTATTGTCCACTTAAACACACGCCTAAGCACTCTGTATGTAAACATGTATTTATACATATATATGTATGTTTATTTGCACTTAGGATTGCCAAAATAATATAATCACTCCAAGGAGCACTTTATTTTTTCTTGATTATAATTTATGAATTCTACAAAAATAGATATCTAAAAAGACAGAATGAAAGTTAAATATAAATGATATCAAATCATTGTCTTATTTTCATTCCCTGGGGGTTGGTACCAGAGGGAGGGGGAAGGGTGTAAGGAAAGCATGCAGGAGGATGATACAGTGGAAATATTATGTACTCACGTATGAAAATGGAAAAAAGAACTGTGTTGAAACTATTCCAGGAGTAGGGCTTGGGGGAATAAAGAAGAATGATGGAGGCAGTGAACTTAACTGTGATATATTGTAAGAACTTTTCTAAATGTCATAATGTATACCCAGTGCAACAATAATATGATAATAAAAAAAGAAAATGACTTTCTAGGTATTGTGATGCCAAAGAAACCAAATAGAGGTTGCTGGGCTAGAGCTGATTGTAGTAGAACATTAGTGTTGCAAGCTTCAGCTTAGCATGCATAGATTCAAGTCCTCCTCTGTATTTTATATGTATTTCTTATTCCCAAAGACAGTAGAAATGTAATCAGAATTTATACAAAGCTTTTCTTTTTTATTATGTTAAATTGTACATAATAAGTTTCATCGTGACATTTTCATACATCCATATGACATACTTTGTTCATATTCAGACCTCCTATTTCTCTCATACCTCTCCTCTCCTCCTTTTCCCTTAGCTGTCCACTTCCCTAGTAGTCCTTTGACTTTCATGACTTTGTTTTTGCTTGTTTATTTGTTTGTTTTGTTGTTTTCTTCTTATTTCTACAAATGAAAGAAAACAGGAAACTTGTCTCTGTAGGACTGGCTTATTTCACTTGACATGGCTATCTCTAGTTCCATTCATTTTCCAGCAAACAATATGGTTCCATTCTTCTTAAAGGCTGGGTAAAACTCCACTGTGTTTATACATGAATTTTGTTTAAGCATTCATCCACTAACAGCATGTATACTGATTCAATAATTTGTCTATTATGAAGAGTGCCACAGTAAACATGGGTGTACACATATCTCTATATTAAGCTGACTTGAATTTTTTGAGTGTAAAATCAGAAGTGCTATGTGTGCATCATATGGAAGTTCCATTTTTATTTTTTGGAGGAGCTTCCACACTGATTTGCTTGGTGGTAGGACTGATTTACATTCCCAGCAGCAGTGCATAAGAGTTCCTTTATCTGCACAATCTTGCCAGCATTTGTTATTATTTGTTTTTTGACGACAGTAATTCTGACTAGGGTGAAGTAGAATCTCAATGTTGTTTTGATTAGCATTTCTCAGATCCTTAGTCAAGGATGTTCAACATTTTTCATGTATTTATTATTCAACTTGACAATTTGAAAAGTGTTCTGTTCATTTGGTAATTTATTGATTCAATTATTTGATCTTTTTGTGCTCAATTTTTGAGTTCTTTGTATATTCTGGACATTAATCCCCTGTCAGATGAATATCTGGCCAAGATTTTCTCCAATTCTGTAAGTTTTCTCATCACTCTGTTGATCGTTTCTTTTTGATAAAGCTTTTCCTTTATAGGTTAATGTGCATAAGTAGAAAGGAAAACCTGGAACATAAGGGTCACATCTTCATCTGCTTTTTAAAGCAGTGACAGTATGTCATAAATTGTGCTAATACACACAAATAAGTAAATGTAGAGCTGGCTACGTAGTGTTTTCTATCCTCTTATCATTGGTTTATACTTTCATCAGTGGTCCTTAATATGTTCCTCCCAATAAATCTATTTGGAATTTCTGTCTATTCTGCATTTTTGTCCTTTTACAATTATAATTTAATCCCCCAATAAGAAATAATGGAACTATTGATATCTGTGTGAGTTTTTTTCTAAAAAATTTATTTGGGTCTAATTTATATGTTGAAAAATATATTCACATACATTGTTTGATGAGCTTTAACAAATTTATTCAGCTTTGTAATCACAGTGCCAATTAAGGCAAATAATATAATTTTTATTATCTTTGAGCTCCTCTAGGGTCTCGTTCCAGGCATCAGTGTTCTTTCTTTTCCCCAGGTGATTGCTATCAATAAAGACTTTTTGTTCCTTTTCTGAAATAGTTTATTGACATATATTAATTGTAAAAAATAAGAAGTTTCACTACGGGTATTTCTGTTACCACATATAATGCCCTGGAATAATTTTCACCTGTCCATTACTCTTTTTCATCTCCTGTTCCCTTTTTCCCATTTCACAGCCTTAGTTGTCCCCCTTTCAATTCTGATAGTTCTTTTTATGAGACTGACTTATTTTATTTAACATAATAGACTCCAGTTCCATTAATGTCTAGCAATCAACATAATTTCATTATTCCTTGTGATTGAATAAACCTCCATGGTATGTACACAGATATATGTGCATATGGATAACATTTATATAGCATATGTAATATTTCTATAACACATATAGCATATGTAATTTATACCACACATAAACATTTATGTGATATATATTATAGACAAACAATTTTTTAAATTCCATTCATAAGTTGGCTGTTGTGAATAGTGCCATGATAAACATTGGTGAGTAGTTACTCTTTAGCAAACTGATTTGAGTCTTTTGAGAACATACACAGAAGTGCTTTAACTAGATAATATCATAGTTCTAAATTTAACTTTTTTTTGAGAAATCTCCATATTGACTTCCATAGTGGCTATGTTTATCTTCTCACCATCATTAGTGTTATAAGGGTTCCTTTTTCTTGGCATCAAAAATAACATTTGTTGTTTATGTTTTCATTATTTCTCTGTTGTGCCAGAACTTTTAAGTTTAATGCAATCCCAATTTTTTAATGTTTTTTCCTAAGTTATTGGAGTCCTATTCAGAAATACATTGTCTATACCTAAATGTTGAAATGCTTTCCCCTAATAGTTTCAGAGTTTCAGTACTTACACTGTTTTTGTGCCATTATGAATTATGTTTTTAAAGGGTGAGAGATAGTAACCTAGCTTCTGTTTTCTTCATGTGGATATGTAGTTTTCCCAGCTGCACTAGTTAAAGAAGTTGTCTTTTTTCCAGTGCATGAGTCTACCCAATCATTCTCCCAGAAGTTAGCATAGGTTTTAAAGGCACCTAGAAAAAGGAAAGCCCACTCTGCTTTTAGCTTCCACCTGGCCCCACTACAGCCTTTTGTAACTTTTCCCCTAACCCTTAATAAACTTTTATTATCACCCTTGTTATATCTTCATATACATCCACGTGGGATATACTGATCTGGATTTTCTGTTTCTCAGTAACAGCAGCACTCTGACAAAAAATTAATGTACTATATTAAACATTAGTGATGGTGGACAACTTTGTCTTGACCCTGATTTTAGAGGAAATGATCTCATTTTTCCCCATTGTGCCTAAATACCAAGTCGCAAAACCAGGCAGTGGGAGTCTTCTGATATTTTATTCTAATATGTTATTTTTTCAAAATTATTTTGCCTATAGGAGATCCTTTTGATTCCCATATAAATATAGAACCAACTTGTCAATATCTGTAATGTAGCTTGCCTGTATTTAGATGAAGTTACATTGAAGTTATGTATCAATTTAATTGAAAGATGCTAAAATATTACTCTACACATCTGTAAGCAAATATATATTTTCTTTTATTTATGTCTTCTCAATGAATTTCAACATATAGATCTTGGACATTTTTGTTATATTTAAAGATAAGTATTTTACTCAAAACTGTTTAGAAGTACTATACTTTAAAGCCTCAGTTTTTAATTATTCATTGCTAATGTGTGAAGAAGATTTGATTTTTTAAACATGTTTAATTCTAAACATGGGTCATTTTACCACTGATATTACTAGTTTTGTTTAGGTAAATTTTTATGATTTTCATAGGTTCTGAAAATAAAGGCTTTATTGGCCATCTTGAAATTTGAACTCATGGAATCCCACTTGCTAGGCAGCTCTACCACTGTAGCTACACAAGAGTTTTTTAAAATTTATAGTCATTGTTCTTTTTTGCATTTGTCTTATGAAAGTGATTGAAGTTCCAGTTCTTTGTAGAATAAAAACAGAGAGGCTGGAAATACATTTCATGTTCTTAATCTCAGAAGGAATGCAGTCAGTCTTTTAGAGAAAGTTCTTTTCTAGCTCTAGTTTTCAAAGCATGTTCATCAAGAATGAAAGTTGAATTTTGTTAATGGTATTTCTGCATCAGAAAATTATTATTCAGATGATTATATGTGTTCCACCAAATTTTCTTTCTATTTATGTTCTGGATTATAATATTGTTCCTTAAATTTAGGTGGCATTCCTGGGATAACCTCAAACTGTTAAGAAATATTCATTTTTATGTATTGCTATATCTTGGTTTAATTGTGTGTTGTATATATATATATATATATATATATATATATACACACACACATATAGTAGAATTCACTGAAATGTTCTTCAATTCTTTTATGTCTATGTTTTTGAGAAAAATAACTTTTCTGTATGATGTTATTTATGATAACTCTTTCATTGGGCCTTCAAGTTAAAATGATACATTATTTAACTAGCCCTCTCCTGAAATCTATGAGGTATGATTAGTGCATTTTGCACATGGCTTTGAAAAAGAAAAGAGATATTTACTGAGTAAATTTTAAACAAACCAGACCTTTATTGTGCAATTTAAGTTCAGATTCAGCACTGTGCATGAGGCTGTGACTTAATGGGTCTTGAGAAGGAAAGCCCAGCAACAGATTGCCCTGAAGATCACAGAAACAACCAAATACAGGAAATTTACACCTGTAGACAGAGAACTCAAGACTTTGCATAGATTCTTGTCAAAACATTTTCAGAGAAAATTTCTTATTTCCCATTGTGTATAGCTACAGGTAAGTTTATCTATCTATTAATCCATCAGCATCCAATGATATTCCTTGCACACACTTTCTATAGTGAAGATTTTTTGTTTAGCACAGTGGGATTGTAAAATCCAAATTTTTCACAATGCACTGTATTTAGACAATGTTTACATATGAAAAATATAATAATTTCTTCAAATTGATAACATTTTAGGCAAATAATAATAGGTAAGAAAATTCAAGCTCCATTTCAAATACAACTGCAGCATAGTATAACATTCACAGGGAGATGTTTTGAAAAGGTGTCAGATGTGAACAGTGAGGCTACCTGTCTGGAACTTCCTAAAACTTCCTGACAAAGACATCAGGTGTTCTCTCAGTATAAACCATCCTCTACCACTATAGGTCTGTCTGAAATGTGTCTTCAGGATATTTAATATTTAGCTCATATTTTTGTGTTTTAGAAATGAACTAATCAAATTTTAAGGAAATATTGATAAAAATGTGGAGAAAGAAACAAAGAATACGAAATATGATGTAAAGAAAGATGCAATGACAAGTGGTATGATAACATAAAGTGATGTTCTAAGTACTGTACAATATGATCGCTACTTTTACAGTTTTACCCATTTTGTGTGAGGGACTGGGGATTGAACTCAGGTCCTCATGGTTGCTCTGCCACTTGAGCTATCCACCCCCAGTCCTCTTATGCTTCAGTTTGTTTTCAGACTCTTGCACAAGTCATCTCAGACTTTGCCTCCTAAGAGTCTGGGATTACAGTCATCCACCAACACATGTGGCCTCCTCTGTTTTGATACATTGAGGAATATCAGGAGGAAGTTCAATAGACATGTAAAACAAATGTTGTATTCCAGTTTAGAATGATAGAAAATAGCTTCCAGCTATTACCAGACAAACATGACTTTTGGAAACCAAGCAACGCCATCAATCAAGAGATGTCTGAAAATCTCGTAGATTTTAAACTGTTTTAAAGCTTTGGAAAGTTAATAAATTTTTTCATGTAATTTTATGCAGCTAGCTCATTCCCAAGAAAAATCTTGACAAATATTTTTGTATAAAAAAGGAAAATTTCACTTATGAGTATATGTGAAAAAATCCAAATTCAATTGTCAAATTTAGCAACTCAAATGAGTAATGTTTTATGAGTTAATAATTTTTATGTACAATGTACACACAGATTTAAAAGGGAATATCTATTAGTTAAGAAAATCTTGTTGCTAGGCAGAAGCAAAAGTAACGTGCAGTCTGAGAATGGTAATATGAGGGCTCAGGTGTGGCTGAATGGTAAAGCACTTGCCTAGCATGCACAGGCCTTGTGTTAGAGCCATAGCATCACAAAAAAATGGAAAAAATATGATAGGGGTGCTACAATTGTGTTTGATGCATCTCAATATCAACTTAAATAAATGTTACATTCCATAAATTATTATTCCTAAAGTACAATAATAAATGATTAACATAGTAATATATTTCTATCAAGCATTAGTCCTTTATCACTTTGATAATAGCTAACATTTTATTGATGTTTTGAGTCCAGGATTACTTGTAAGATAATTGACTTTTCACTATAGTGTCAAGTATTAGGTTCTACTAAAAATCTCCATTTTACGGTAAAAGAAACAAAAAAGTGATAGTCTGTGGTTAAGAAACAAAATTTGACTATTTAGTCAGGAATTAATAAATGTGTCTTGACCACTCAGTTATATTGCCATTTCCTTTTATTTTATGGAAGACTCCTATTGTATCATAGCTATGAAAAGGGTTCTCAGAATTATTATATTTAGACATTGTAAGTTAGATTCTATGAGTCAAGATTATTTTTCTGATTTCAAATTCCATAAGTGCCATGTACAGAAATTTGCCTATGGTAATCCATGTAGATTTTCTTGGACAGCAAGTCAGCTGTGTGCTGACAAACCTCCTTATAATGAGGGGCTACATTTATCTTCCTCTAGGAAAGTTGGGTTGCCACCCTGTTCCCCATGCCTTGGCCTCCTCATCCTCCAATATGATGGATTGCAGCAATCCACAGATCCCAAGTGTCTGTGTGCAGAACAGCAAGTATTTTCACATAACTTCTCTATATAATTGTAATTCCAAATGTAGATTACACAAAGTAAAAGAGCTCAAGTATTTTCTCAGTAACTTAGCTTCTTTCTCAAAATTCCCTAGAGGAACAAAATTGGAAGTTGTGGAATCCATTGCCAAGATTTTCTGACCCTGATGCCTTTATGAGCAATGATAGTAGAGTTAGAGACCCATTAATAATTATTTTTTAAAAATTTGTATTTCTTAACTTGTACTCTATGTTATTGTGGAATTTCTCCCCAACCCTGAAGTCTAAGAGAGAAAAATGGAGAACTTCTTAATTAATAGTGGTTTCATCATGGGCAAAATAACTTTACTGTTTATATTTTTTTAACCTCAATTTAACATTAAAATAAATGTTAAAATTCTTGAGTTGCAGAACTAAGGGACAATGCCTATCAATGGAAATATTTAATTAAATTGTAGCTGCTTTTAATTCTAATTGCTACTAATCTATCTATTACCACTATTAAATGCTATTTTCTGAATAATGCTACAAAATATAATATCACAATAGGAAGATCTGATTTTACCATAGACGATGTCATTCTAGAGGAGAAATGGGATAGGGAACAATGAAAAATTATAAACAAAGAAGAAAAGGCAAATACTTTGAAATTTTTCCAAATGCTATTATTTTAATTCAGAAATAAAAAGCAACTGAACAGTTATGATGAACCTTATAGAATATCTGTAATATTATGTAGCATAATACTGTAAGTGAAGAAAACGTAAAGCATTTGTTGGGTAGAGATACCACATTTGTAACAATAGCAGAGACATAAGCAATCAATAGAATTGATTAGAATCAATTCAATTCACAAGATGTCTGTAATGTACTTGAGAATAATTTTACAAAATCTGGTATATCTGATGATAGCCATAAGGGAAAATGAACAAATGGTGATTTCTACAGGTGGGGAAAAATAATTGTCTCTTTTTTAGAAGTACTGAGTTTGAATTCAGGGTTTTGTGCTTGCCAGGTGGGCATTATATTACTTGAGCGACTCCCACAGCCCCTCTTGCTATGGTTATTTTGGAGATGTGGTCTTACTTTGTGCACATCCTGTCCTGGACTCAAGAATTTGTAGCCTGGGCAAACCATGATCCTCCCCATTTCTGCTTCTTGAAACTCTAGGCTTACAGCTATGAGCCACTGGCACCTAGAAAAAAATAAATGTTCTAAGAAGATGATTTATTTACATTTGTCAGTAAAATTTATACATTCTATGCAATAACTAATATTTTATTTTCTATATTCCATTTAAAAAATAATTGTAATTTCTGTTGGAGATAGCTATGCACATTTTTAAAAAATATAATCATTTTAATATGAAGTACTGATATTTGCCTTAAACCTATTAAAAATATAATAATGCAACTAATCCTGGAATGAATAAACAGACTGACACACCCTTTAAAAATGTAAAAGTAAGAAAGTACCTTAGAAAAAAACTCATTATCTAATAAATAGTTAACTAATAAAATATGAAGAATGAAATGCAGAATTATCAAACATAACATAAACCTTCCAAGGAAAATATGGGAGACTTTAAGTATGTTCTTCCATTAATTTGCCTTTCTGGTTTTGAAAGATTCTTTATTATAGATTTATTTGCATTCGGAGAAGAAAATTCACATTGTATAACTTCAATACTATCACATTCATTGATACTTGTTTGATAACCTGTGTGTATTTTTGCATAGCAAATGCTCCATGTGTTCAAATGTGCTGTTCTCCCTGGCTCTACTGTTAACTAGAAGTAGCTGGTTGATAGCATTCTTTTATTTTATTTGCCATACTGGGGTTTGAACTCAAGACCCTGTGCTTGCTACCACTTGAGCCATGCTTTGAGTCCTCTCTCTCTCTCTCTCTTTTTATTTTCAGGTAGGATTTTGTGGCTTTTGCTTGGTGCTGTCCTCAGATCACAATCATCTTATCCTACTTCAGAGGTAGATGGGATTATAGGTATGTACCACCCTACATGGCTGGTAATATCCTGCATGTTACAAATATGATTTCTTAATTTCTGTTTACTTAGATTGTGAATTTCTAAAATAGAGTGGTTGAAATCTCCAAGTCTCATTTTGAATTTTCCTTTTCTTTCTTCAGTTTTCCTTATATGTTTCAAAGCTCAATTTAAAGTACACGTATTTAAAATGGTTTTAAGAAAATATCCATCCATCTTTACCTCTGGAAATTTATTCAAACCTTTTTTTTTTGCATTACTGGAGTTTAAACTCAGAGTTTGCAGGTGCTCTGCCACTTCAGCAATGTCTCCAGCCCTGTTCGCTTTAGTTTGATTTTCAGATCAGGGCTTATGCTTTTTGCCTGGGTCTGCCTCAGACAATGATCCTCCTATCTCTGCCTCCTGTATAGCTGGAATTATAGATACACAATACTATATCCAGCTCTTCCAATGTTTTCTATATTTCCACTCAAGTATTTAAATATTATTTGCATAGAGTTGCTTTCCATTATTTTTACTTTTAATATATCTATATTTAAAGTGTGATTCTTCCATATGGTATCATATTTTATTGTACATGGTTTTGAACTCAGGGCCTGCTTGCTAGTAAGATGCTCTATTATTTGAATTATGCATACAGCCCTGTTTTGCTTTAGTGCCTCTTCAGATAGGGTCTCAAATTTTTGCTTGGAGCTAGGCTTGGACTGGGATCTTCCTACCTGTGCCGCCTCAATGATAGCTGAGATAACAAGTGGATGCTAACTGCCTTGTTAGTTGAGTTGTTTCCCTAATGTTTTGTCTGGGCTGTCTTTAACTGCTGTCCTCTAGCTCTCCATCTTCTGAATACCTGTGATTATAGGAATAAGCCACTTTACCTAGCCCTGGTCACTATTAATTATTCATTCTGGGTTTTTATTTTGATTTGGTAGAGGTACTGCGGTTTGAAGTCATTACTTTGCAATTCTTAGACACGCTACCATTTTAGCTACTCCTCCAGAATATTTGCCTTGCCTTAGTTATTTTTTAATTAGTGTCTCATGATTTTTGCCCGGGCCAGCCTTTGACCATGGTCCTTATAGCTACACCTCTCACATAGCTGGGATTATGGGAATGTACCAACACTCCTAGTTTGTTCTTTGAGATAAGGTTTCGCATTTTTTCCAGGACTGGCTTGAAATATAATCCTTGTGTCTCTACCTCCTATATATGGGGTATTATATGTGTGAGCCACTGCACCAAGATTATTATTCATTCTTATATTCTGTACCTCTTCACTGGATTTTTTTATAACACTTCTTAATTGAATGACTAATATAGTCATAATTGATTCTCTGGTCTTTTTTATGTTTTTCCATTTTTCTTCATATGTATTATTTGTAAATGATCATTTTTCAATACTTACTCCTCATCTCTACTCATAACAACTGTTTTCTGTGGTTTCAGTGGTTGGTAAAGAATAAATAATATGATGATGATGATGATTAAAGCCTCCAAGGCATAGTCAAGAAGTGCTGTCATTCTTCTCATTCATATTCTTGAAATGGTACAAAAATGCAAATTTTGGAATGTGTAAAGAATAATTAAATATTTACATGCCTTATAAATACAAATACGTGTTCCACATATTGCACATATGTTTAATCTAAGCAAGCATGCTACAATGAAATGTGCAATTGTTTTTCCTACATGCTTGTACTCAGGATGCCTGTACTGTAGAAACAAATTTCAAAAATTGAGTTGTACAATTTCCTCAGTGTACTTACTATAACTTCACACATTCTGTAAGCTTTCTTGTTAGCTGTATGCCAATAAAATTTATAAACTAGAATCCCCAGCACCACAAGTATAAAGACATTGGAGTCACAGAGCCTGACAAATGGTCAGTTTGGGGCCAGCCTGGGTGAGACCGTGTCTCAAGAACCTAACTAAGTAAATCAGTTAATTTAATGCTATTGAACATATTATAGTTTCATTAAGCTCTTGGATCAATAAAATTGTGTTCACTGAAAAATTTGAGTATTTAGCATAATTACATAGCAAAATAGTTCAAAATCAGAGACTTTGTCTATATTTAGACAACTTTATTCAAAGCATCATTAAGAAAAATCAAATGCCACATTTTGATATAAAAAGATAAGCTGTAATGAAAAATAAATCTATTTTACTGATACCACATTTGGCAGTTTAAAAGGAAGAAATAAAGACTGGCAGAGTGGCTCAAGTGCTAACAGCATCCACCTTGCAAGAGTGAGGCCCTGAGTTCAAACTCCAGTGCTGCCAAAAAATACAAGAAATGTAAGGAAATTATAAATGACATTATTCATATTTATCATAGATTTCATTTAACATATAATAATACATTAGAAAACTACATTTCAAAACTTTCCATATTGTTATCAGTTTTTATGAAAGGAATGTCAAGATGATAAGCGCATTTTCATGTTTTTCCTCAGGTAGTTAATTGGCCATGGCACAGTTGAATATTCAAATCCTTATTACCACTATTAAAATTAATGATATGAGGAACTCAAATATCATCAGGACTATTTTCTCAGCTTGGGAATTTGTTTTGGTCCCTACTCTTCCAATTACTTTTTCTTCAAAAATTAGAAATCGTTAGAAATTTTAAAATGCTATCCCTACATTGACTTATATGAAAAAATGACATCTGTGGATATTGAACTGTGAGAGCATGTTTTCTTTACAACACTTGTTGAAGACAGATGCATGAAATCCATTGTTTCTGTAACTGCACACAGCAGTAAGTTAATGAGTTAAGAAGAGTACTTCCTAGGGTGCAAGAAAGACAATTGATTAGTCTACACCAGCATTCTGAAGGTGCATAATTTTTGAAACAGGGAATTTTCTGCAATTAATATTTTATCCATTTCACTAAGAAAGTAATAAAACTCATCCAGTTTATAAAAACTGCATGCAGCAGAGTGAAAAACAGGACAGAACTAGTAGTTGTACAGAATTCTTTGAAAGGAAAAATTCTATTGCCAAGAAATGTCATAACTCATAAACAAAAATCAGAATGAACTCGAAAGATTCTGATGTGTCTTCCATAATCCAAGGTGAATGAATAAATAGTATTTTCAAAAAAAGAGAAATTTTTTTTTTTAAATTCAAGAAACTCAGTGAGGAACACCCATAGACTTGTGCAATTCGCCCATTGATTTGACACAAGACTCAATTCTACATACTCTGGGTATTAAACAATCCTCAGAAGAAAGTGAAGTTTACTTTCTTAGATAAGATATGAATTTCCAGTCCAGATATCTGTGTTTGCAGCAGGAAAAAGGAAGATTATATAGCAATATCCTATTACTAGTTATAACAGTACTAGTGAACAGTACAAAGGAAAACATCATATTTAGAGTTCTGTGGGAGAAAATATTGAATACCATTTGTGCCTCTTTTTGGCAAGCTGCAGTTTACTGTCTTTTAAAATCAGGTATCTTAACTTACAGATTTATTGAAAAATAAGTTTCCAGTTTTATATTTGGTTAGCTTTCTAAGACATTATCTATTTTTCTTCCATCTTTTGTAGTCTCAATTTGGTTCTAATTGTAGCCAAAACATTTTTGTACTCATAGGTATATCAGTTGTATTTATACTTCAGAGACTCCTTGGGTATAAGTTCAGTCCACCTGCTTAAGTTTTACGTGATGGATCACAAGAATTTCTGTATATCCTTGATCTTTCATCTTCAAGTTTCTCCTTATTGTCACCTGTGTAGAATCATGTGGGATCCTGTGTACAATAGTATTTATTATTTCTTGAATTCTGTATTTTACTGTTTATTATCTTAAAATTCTTTTCTGCACCATAACATGAGGTAGATTGGATATTTAAACAGGCTTTGTGGTAAGTCAAGTTCTTTTTTAGCTTAAAAATATCTGTAATTCTCAATTGGGTAAAAATTCAGAGTTGAAGATAATTTTCATCCAGAATATTGAAGACATTACTTTGTTGAGTTTTAATTTTTCCTTGAAAATGTTTCTAAATTAGCAATCAATTTTTCTTAATGTTTTATGATGTTCAATATTTTTTGGGAACTCTTATGACAGTTCCCTGATTTCTCAGCCAGGGAACATAGCAGACAATCCAATCAGATTCTCATAACCAGGTAGGAAGATCAATCAAGTAATAAATATTGTTTGCATAGTGCTTTTTAACAGGGCATATTTCTGCCTGGGCATGATAGCTTTATGTGCAGTATATATTTGTACTGTTGATTAACCTAAAAGAGTATCAAGTGACTACTGTTTTATCATATCCAATTTGTTGTATAATCATTAAAAGTTGTTATAAAGATAAGATAATAAAGAGTATGCAAGACACTAAATTTAAAAGAATCAACCAAGGAAGATAATATCTAAATAATAAGAGTTCCAAAAAGAGAGAGCTCTAAATGGAGAATAGAAATATATCAAAAGAATCCTTAGTCATGAAGCTGACAAAAGCACAGATAATAAAAGATGATATCCAGATGATAAAGATGACCTCCTCATCTTGGTTCACAAATCTGATTCTCTCCCTCTCCTTCTTTCCTTCCTCCCTACTTCCCTCCCCATTCCCTCCCTTCCTTTCTTCCTTCTTCCTTCCTTTCTTCACTTCCCTTCCTTTGTTCCTTCCTTTCCTTTTTGCATTGTTTTGATTGATGTCTCAGCAAATACTCATGTGTGTTCCTCTAGTTTATGTTTGAAACTATAGAGTGTACATATTGTTGTTAGGACACATAGATTGAGTCTATGTCTTTTACTTCTACATTATCCAACTTCATGTATCCATTTGGTAACCAATTCAATTGAAATGAACTTCCTATAATTACATAATGACATATTCTACTAAAGTCACTTTTACATTTACTTCCCTGAGTAACATCTCCATTAATGCTTTTATTCTAAATGGCAAATAATAGCTAGAGATAATTGAGTATATGTCCATACCCTTAATATAAACTAGAATATCCTAGAATACCTCACAAATCTTTCAATGGTAGACTCTTTGATTAAGTGATAAGAACTCCTGTGTAGTATTCATTGCTCTCTTCTCTGCCTTTTATATTCTAACACTACACCTATAATATCTATATGTTTTGTGTTGTATTTCATCTCTTTCTTCTATCTAGAACTTGATATATTCATCAGACTTATGCTAATTCCTGCTCTTACTCAGTGTTCAATTAAGTGTTATTCTTACAGAAAGTCATTGACATAACCACAATGAGATTTGGGTGCTCCATTTGCCTGCCCAAAGAAACTATTTTATAATTGCTATTTTCCATAATACTGGTTGTACTAAATTTTAATTCATTGGAATGTAGAAACTATAGATAATTCATCTTGGATTAACAGCAAGTAAAGACACAGACTACAAATGGAAAATTTGCCTTTTTAAGAAAACATAAATTATGGGTCAGGTGTACTGTACATAACGGTAATTCCAGCTACTAAAGAGGCAGAGACCCAGAGGATCATATTCTGAGGCTTGCTTGTTAGCAAGCTCCCACCTCAACAAACAAGCTTCTGTAGTAATACAAACTGCAACATCAATTATGTGGGAGGCATAGATAAGAGAATTGCAGTCTGAGGTCAGCCCAGATGAAAACATGAGAACCTGTCTGAAAAATAACTATAGCAATTAAGGGCTGAGGGCATGTCTCAAGTGGCCTTGAGTTCAAACCCCATACCACCAAAAAGAAAAATGCACATAAATTACTAAACCAACATTCATTATATATTTGTTGAAATATGCAATGAATGAATATATGCTGCATAAATAATGAATATGGAATGCTTTAAAAAACTAAATTAATCTCAGTAACTGAGTTAGAAAAGTGCTTTTTGCTTTGGAAAGAATTCTTTAAATGTTGATTGGCTGTTTTCATCCTTGTAATGATAATGTAGAAGAACTACTAAATGCACCCTTCATAAAGAACTCATGTATGTCGATATTTTTTAAATTGAAGATATTTTATACATATACAAAAACAAACTTTAGGGACATGTCTGCGTAGTATGAAATCTATCATGTCAGCACACTGTCACTCAGACCAGTCCTGCTAACAAAATGAGCCAACACAAATTCTTAAGTATGACCAATTGAACTTGGCAACTCTTGAAGGAATTTTTATTCTGTTTTTTAATCTCTTTTCCCTCCTGTATCTGTTGTAGAACCAGCTGAAAATGTTAATGTTTCTCTGTAAATGAACTTGAGATTTATAATTTTGTTTGCATATGGTAAACTTCATGTTTTCAAGGCATTATACATTGGCAATAATTACTCACAGTGTGAGTGTTCTGTAATATATTGACATCTTGCTAAATGACACAATGCTTATACTGTCAGCTCATAATGTTTATACAAAAGATATACTTCAATAACCTACAACTCTTATCTAGCATAAGAAAAATTATACTGAGATTATAATCATTTTGGTGATCATTTCAAACTGCTTATTTTCTCTAACAAGTAAAACATTTTCAGAATTTAATAAAACATTGGAAAGTTATCTCTTAATTTTTTTTTCAATCTTCTGGTTACTTTGGTAAATAAACTGAATTTCAGTGTTTAATTCTGACACAAATACAAATCAGTCTGCAAGAGTTCCCATCTGTCTCTTCCTGGGCTTCCTGATAATCTCATACGTGAATTCAATGAAGCATTATATTACTTGGGGCTTCTGAGGAAACAGACTATCTTATTATCCCTCCCATACTTTAGACCTTGGTTATCTGATTAAAAAGTCAGTGACCTATCATTAAGAGATTCCAAAATCTTGTTGTAAAAGGTTTTATTCCACTCTACCTAGACAAATTTTTATGCTTCCAGATCTATTACACATTTAAAAAGAAAGAAAATGCTTTCAGAATAAATTCCATGAAAAAAATATTAACTAAATTGAAAGATTCCTGGAGTTTCTAGATTTTTTATCTTATTTTGGTTATTTTTTTCTATTTTGTGAATATATACTCATGTTATATATAAATTAATATGAAGGTACTTTGGAAAAACATTGCACAGAATAATGATTACATGTATACTGTTAATTTAAATTTCTCTAGGCTCTTGATAGCATCTTAAAATTTCCTTCTGATTTTCTTTTTTTTATAGTTTCTTACTTTTAATCAAAATATTTTCCTTTAACTTGAGTATAAGTCACAAAACATTTCATCTTGAATTATGAAAATTGTGAGGACTATCAGATATATTAAGAGAATTTACCACAAGAATGTGTTTTGACCCCACCAAAAATAATGTACCTGAACTTTAAATAAAATTTTCATTTTATGTAGATTGAAATGAACTACACAGAACTGATTTTCTTCACCAAAAATAATAGCAATCTTTTCTATATTATTTCTAAATAAACCACAAAACATTTATTTTTGTAGTTTTTCTAAAAAATCAAGAAGAGACAGTAGATGTAATCATGTGAAAAAGACAGAATAGTCAAGCCAGTTGCCTGCAGGGATGGCATAAAATCTGTCTTGAAACAGAAGTGTCCAACATTTACCTGATAAAAGGCTTATGAAAATGTAGGCTCAACAAAGGAATGTAAACAGCAACAACCAGTGTAGAGCAACAGGGCAGGCCTTCCATGCCAACTTGAACTGCAACTGTTCCTTTAAGTTCATTTGACAAAGACAAAGTCTACACTGAATCTTTGTTTGGTGAGCTCACAATTCAGTCCCTGGTAATTCCCTTAACTGTCCATTACATATTTTATCAACTTTTTTTCATTGCTGGGATGGAACCTAGAGTCTTGTGCACACTAGGCAAGCACTCCAACACTGAGATACCATCCCAGCCCTTCTTCTTTTTAAGACAGTGTCTTGCTATGTACCCAGACTGGGCTTGCACTTCAGATCCTCCTGCCTCTGTCTCACCATGGCTTTTATAACAGATTTTTAAACTGCACTTACAACTTCTACTAGTCAAAAGGCAATAGTAGGCTTCATTATAACATAATATAAAATGTATTCCTTTCTTCCGTACCTCATCAAAATTCAGTTTTTCAAAGACTGGTAACTCAACAACTAATAACTGTATCCACAGTGATAATACATGTTGTATCTAAAATGACATAACTAAAGCAATTCCAAGTGCCAGCAGCAGAGAAGAAGAGGTGAAGCAAGGTACTTCTGATGCCATTTTTTGGAAGAAGAGACAAGTAATCAAAGCATGAGAGTTCAAATCAGGGCCATTTAAATAAGAAGATAATCAATGGTTAATATAGTCAACTGGAGGCCTAGAGGCAAAGATATTCAGTGATTTAAGTGGTCCACAACATCTTATAGCTTTTCTTCCATGTAAGACAAAGCCCATTTATAAGTTTCTTAGGGATTTCATTGGTTTCTGGATTATCTGTAGGAAGCTCTGTCTTAGTTGTATAGAGTTTGATATATGTGTCCACCATTAAATGCAGACCATGTTTCATATCAAAATTTATGTTAAGAAAAGCCAAATTACTTGAACTTTGATCTGTCAAAGTGTTCCTCAAGTATGCTTTGAGACGCTCTCATCCAATATCATAGTCCTCATTCTCAACCTTCATCACAAGAAGAATACGCAGTACTTTTAGCAAGGCATACACATTAGCGAAAAACTTGATGTCAGGCAGATGGAGGGCTTCATAAATGGTGGATGGAAGCTCTGTATCTTTCCTTCTGTGTTTCCACTGGATTATCCAACAATGAAGCTCAACTGAGAGCAAGTCAAGATTGGGTAAATCACTTCTGTAAGTGACAGCATGGTGTTCCTCTTAATGTGTTGAATTTGAGCTGACCCATGACTGAAGGTTCCAGAGATAAGCTTTAGCTCTTAAATGCTTATCTCTGATTTTCACTTTTTATTTAACTTTATGCAGGTTTTTAATACAAATACTATATTTTATTGCTCTCTGGGCCACAGGAAAAGTGCAACTGCAATTAATATGCAAATGTCAATTGGTTTTGTGAATCCTGGAATTTAAAATATGTAAACCATTCCAAAGTTTGTTTAGCACCTCTATAGAAGTTATTTATTTAAAATTTTGACATGAAAAGAACCAAATGCTTAGCATATTTCACTGAAAGTCATAGCTTAGATAACAAAATAAAGCATGGCACACCATATAAAACTATGTTGGCAAAGATTTACTGAATGAAGAGGATTTCTGAATCTCTGTGCTTGTATTTGGCTTAAATACCTGAGAATCAGAGTTACAATCCTATTTCAAATTATTATCTTCATTATTTTCTGTTAGGTTCCTGGAATTCTTGGAGCAGGTGGAAGGTCCTGAGGCTAGCACCAAACCAGACACCGAATTTGTGACCACTTGTTTCTCCCTGCCTGATTGTTTCTTGGCTTGCAAAACAACTCAGGAACTTCCAGTCACTCAACTAGCCAGGCATGTCGACCTGTTCCATCTGGTGATCAGAGACCACAGACTCTCTGCCTCCCCCATGGCTTGGACCCTCCTGTAAAACACTACTCATTTCAGCCAAGTGGCTGCTCCCTGACCTTGGGGGAGTAGGGGCAGCCCTGCAGTCTGGATCCCAATAAATCTTTCCTTTTCACATGTGATGTGCTCTTTATTTGGCAGTACCTTACATCTGGTGCCAAAACCCAGGAGAGGTTAACAGGAAGCTCAGGCCTGGGGCTGGTCCCTTGGCCTTTGTGTCCTGCCCTCTCCAGAACCCAGACTGCTGAATTACCCCCATGTGTCTCCAGACTATGAATTTTGGACCTTACTGCCTTGCCGGCTTTCCTATCCATCATTAGTATCTCTTCCACTGCTTTCCACCTGACCTACTCCTCTCCTCAGACTCAGCAACTGTCACTCTCATCAGGGCTGCCTGCTCTTTCTGGCCTGGTAGTCATGGTATGCTTCCTACACCCACTGGGGCACCCCTCTCTTTAGCATGGGGATGCCTGGCTAACTGGTTGGGCATTCTCTATGAACAGCAATCCAGGCCGGGGATGCCTACCCTTGAGAACCCATTCAGGTGACACTCCTCCTCCCTCTCACTCTCTCACTAACTCTCTCTCTCTCTGCTTCTCTCCCTCTTGCTCCCCCTCTCTGTTTTCCTTTCCTCTGCCCAAGGTGAGAGCTCAACAGCCCCTCCACCTTACTATGACCAAACAGCAACTGGAGGATTCCTTTTTCCTTTCCTGAGTCACATAAGGGAGGCTAGAGCTTGACCTAGGTCTATATAGGCCTGAAGAGTAAACTCACCAAGGCATCTGCCTCTCTCTCTCTCTCCTTCTACATTATGGGGACCTCCCACTCTACATTAGATGCATCCACTGGGATGCCTTCTTTGCACACTCCCCCTTGATCTTCAAGACCATATATAACCTAAATGACTGATTTTCACACACTTCTAGATCTTGACAATTTCTGTCATTGCAACAGCAAGTGATCCGAAATTCCATTCATCCAAGCTTCCCTTTCTCTCTGCTCTCAACCCTCCCTGCTCCAATCTTGTAACACTGTTCAAATCCTTCTTGTCAGTGACAAACCCGACTCAAAGTCCAAAACTCCCCCTGACCCCTCTCCTGTAGACTCTTCTCTTACTTGTGACCTCATGGGCACCATGTGCCCACCTCCCAACTCCTCCTGCCACTCCTCTATATCAATCACTCCTCCCACCTAATGCTCACATGGCTCAGACCCCCCTTCTTCCACCCCTGCTTGCTCTCCCAAACAGTCACCACACTATTCCCCTTCTACAGTGTTCACAACTGACCCTGAGCCATCGGCTTCTCAGGAGCCAACACTGTCTGCCTTGCCTTCATCCCCTGCTACACCTTCACACTTCTCCTCCTCACCTGCACCCCATACCTGTTCTGATATCTCCTCCCAAGCATGCTCAGCCCACCTGTACCACTCCAGGAGGTGGCAGGAGCTGACAGCACCATCAGAGTTCATGTACTCTTTTCCATGACTGATCTCTGTCAAATTGAAAAGAGATTTGGCTCCTTCTCTACACTCAAGAGAAGCCTCCTATACTAAAGAATTTAAATTCTTATTCTCCTATACTAAAAAATTTAAATACCTAACCCAAATATATGATATAACTTGTCATGAAACCCATCTTCCAAGGATGGAATAATTATTCTCAACTCTTAATTTATTTCCCAATCCTTCCCTGATAGTCTAAGAAAACTTAAACAGGCAGAGGGTGGTCCTCAACCCCCACTCCAGAGAGATCTTGTGAAAATGGCATTTAAGGTATTTATAACTGAGGTGAGGCATGAGACCAATGAAAGGCCCAGTTCTTGACAGCTGCCCTGAGGCCACCTCCTCCAATGTTGAGATGGCCAGACAACAACGCACACCTCCAGGGGCCTGCTTCAAGTGAAATCAGACAAGACATTGGGCAAAAAACTGCCCTTCACCTCTCCCACCACCAGGACCCTGTCTACGATGTGGCCAGAGTGGACACCGGAGGATGACAGCCCCTCTCTGTCTCTGCAAGGTAGGTCAGTCTCCTTCCCACTCTCAACAGAGTGAAGGCCTCACATACCTCTTGGGCCTGGTGGCAGATGACTGACGTGGCCCTGGGACCTCAGCTGCCTTCAAGATCATCTTGGAGGAGCCCAGGGTAGCTGTCCAAGTAGCAGATAGGCCTCAATCACCTACTTGGTGCTACCTGACTTCTCAGGTTAGCTTTATCCTTCACAGATATCCATGGTGGAGTGGATGGTCTCATCCACCAGCCAAAAAAGGAAAGACAATTTTATTTAAATAAGGTAGTTTTATTTACAAAATAACCTACTGGAAAGGATATAGATAGATAAACTTCAATGTGTGATAAAGTCAAACTTGACTATAATCTAAGAGCTGCCTAAAAGATTTTTAAGGTCATGTCAAACTAAAATCAAATTCTCTATGCCTATAAAATAACAAGGTTATCTTAATATTGTTCTGCTCTAAGTAACATCTACAAAAAAACTGTTATAGGAAAATATTTTATTAAAGAAATTATTTCTGCTGATCTTGTCAAGCTTTAAGTACTACTAAATCAGAGTTCATTTGCATATTTGCTCATGTATCTTAAATGACCATCTTGTAACACTATTGTTTCTATACTTTACCTAAATATGGTACAAACATTTACAAAGTTAAAAATGTAGATTTATATAAAATGATAAGTTAAAGCTCTCTTTTATCCAAAAGTGCTACATTTAACCTGCATTCTGACAGTCACCCTCTATTTGCCTTTAAAGGTCCCACAAACCCTACATAGCAATTAACCTGGACAGTTTTGCCACAAGAGTTTAACAACAGCCCTCATCTTTTTGAACAGACCCTAACAGGAGACTTATTAGATTGACATTACCCAGAGGACACCCTTCTTCAATGCAGAGCCACAGAGCCCCTTATCTGCAGGGTAACTAAGTCCTTTTAAAAACTTTCTGGCCTCTGGGAATATAAAGTCTCTAAGAAGAAATCTCAATTTTGTCTCCCATAGGTCACCTACCTAGACATGATCTTAAAGGGACAGACTCCCAGAATCCTTTCCTTCTTGAGCCCCTTTTAAATAATGTATGGCCATCCATTTCTCTTAGAAAAATTGCCTCCAACAGACTCTGCTCCTCTGGATGACTATCTACCTTATCTTAACCTCCTCCGGGAACTTCTCAGACAGCATGCAGACCGGATCCTTCCCCACTCCTCAGAGGGCCCTGTAACATTTTCTGTTAAACCAGGGGTTCTTGTCCTCCTCAAGGATCTTCGATCCTCTCCATTGGGACCTAGTGGACCAACCATCATCTGGTCATCCTCACAATGCCCACCATTGTCAAAGCTCAACAGGACCCCCCCAGTGGCAGTACTTTCAAGGATAAAATATTGCCCACCAACTTCAGGCTCTTCCACTACCGCAAAAGATGAGTACTGTTGCATACCACTGGGCCCCACATGGCTACGCCTCTCCTGAAAACTCTCTCCCTCTTCCACTCCTGCATAAGCTCTTAGTCCTTATTTGGCTCTCAGTCTGCTTTCCCTTCACAGCTGAGAAATCCTCCTCCTGTGACCCATGCATACACATTGCTCAGGCAGGAAGTATTTTACTAAGGCTTTACTGTTCCACACTTACTATTCCTGTGCAGGCTCTGTTATTGGATCATGCACTCACAATCACACCATCTATCAAGTGTGCTCCCATGATAATCAATATACCTGCTTCAACCCCACTTATCACCCTGTGGAGCAATGGTTAGAATGCAGTAGTGGCCACCTCACTGGAAACATTGTTACTTGCACCCAGGTGTTTGATCCAGAAAAACCAGTGTCATTATTATTTGATGTTTGTGCAGTCACAGACAAACTATGTGGAGGTACAGGGTGTAGCTGTGGGGGCCTGGGTTGGGAAAGGACCTACACATCAAATGAAAAATATATGTGCTGGAGCGACAACTCCCAGCTGTGTAATAATGAGGGTTATCATTTTTGCCCTTATTGGAGTTGTGTTTCATGGACCACATGGCATGGGGCTACACACTTAGCCCCCTTTCAAAAGGGCACTACTACCCCTAACTGCAGCCAAAGCAACTGTAACCCCATAAATTTCACTGTACTTAAGCCATCTGACTGGATACAGGGACAGATAATTAGCATAAGGACCATAGATGGCCAGGGCTTTGACCCCAGGACTCTGTTACACCTTAAGTTAACAACTGTTACCCATGAGAGTTCCCTGTACCAGGTCTTCCACTCCTGTTATGAGGAAATGCCAGATAAATTCCCCATCTCTGTTACAACTAAAAACTTGTTCCTCACACTGGCCAAATTTATACCCCAGACACTAAATGTCATTTCATGCTATGTGTGTGGGGGAACCAACATGGGAGAGCACTGGCCCTGGGAGGAAAGGGAATCAGACCCACAAGTGCCTTTCAATGAAAGTGACTAAGCCAACATTGATCAAATGAGATAAAGACATTCCATACTAATAAAAGGGGAAATACACCAAAAGAAAAAAAAATTATCGACCTAAATGCATCCAATGTCAATGCATCCGATTTCATCAAACATACTCCAAAGGACCTAAAAGCATACATAAACTCCAAAATAGTGGTAGTGGGAAACTTTAATACCCCCCTTTCATCAATAGATAGGTAATCCAAACAAAAAAATCAATCAAGATATCCTAGATCTAAATCACACCATAGATTAAATGAACCTGGCCAATGTCTACAGCATATTTCATACAACTTCTGCACTATATATATTCTTTTCAGCAGACCATGGAACCTTCTCCAATATTGATCGTATCTTAGGGCACAAAGCAAGCCTTAGCAAATATAAGAAAATAGGACTAATACCATGCATTCTATCTGATCACAATACATTAAAACTAGAACTTAACAACAAAAACAAATAGTAAAAAGTATGCAAACAGTTGGAAGCCAAACAACACATTGCTCAATGATCAATGGGTCATTGATGAAATAAAAGAGGAAATTAAAATGTTCCTGGAAATTAATGAAAATGAAAACATGACCTACTGGAACCTATGGGACACAGAAAAGGCAGTCCTAAGAGGAAAGTTTATAATCATAAGTGGATATATTAAAAGAACAGAAAGATCTCATATCAGTGACCTAATATTACATCTCACTCCTACAAAAACAAGAACAGGTAAATCCCAAAACAAACAGAAGAGGAGAAAAAATAAAAATGAGAACTGAAATCCATGAAATAGATACAAAAAAAATGCAAAAAATCAATGAAACAAAGTTGGTTCTTTGAAAAAAAAAAAACAAGATTGACAGATCCCTGGCAAACCTGGCTAAAATAAGGAGAGAAAAACTCAAATCAGTAAAATCAGAAATTCCAAAGGAGAGAAAACAACAAACATCATGGAAATCCAGGAAATTGTCAAAGAATACTAAGAGAACCTATATTCTAATAAATTTGAAAACCTTCAAGAAATGGGCAGATTTTTAGATACTTATGACCATCCAAAATTGAACCAAGAGTACATGAATCACATGAATAGATCTATAACACAAAATGAAATTGAAGCAGGATTAGAGAGTCTCCCAAAAAAGAAAAGTCTAGGAGCTGATGGATTCTCTTCTGAATTCTATCAGACCTTTAAAGAAGAACTAATACCAACCCTCCTTAAACTGTTCCATGAAATAGAAAGGGAAGGAAAACTACCTAACTCATTTTATGAAGCCAATATTACAGACATCCTAAAACCAGACAAAGATACCTCCAAAAAGGAGAACTATAGGCCAAGTTCCTTAATGAACATAGATGCAAAAATACTCAACAAAATAATGGCAAACTGATTCCAACAAAACATCAGAAAGCTCATTCACCATGACCAAGTTGGCTTCATCCTGGGAATGCAGGGGTGGTACAACATATGAAAATCTGTAAATAGAATGCAGCACATTAATAGAAGCAAAAACAACAACCACTTGAACATCTCAATAAATGCAAAAAAAGCCTTCAACAAGATCCAGCACCACTTCATTATAAAAGTTCTAAGAAAGCTAAAATTCCTAGCCAGAGAAATTAAGCAAGAAGAAGTAATAGAAGGAATAGAAATAGGTAAAGATACTGTCAAAATTCCCTATTTGCAGATGATATGATCCTGTACCTTAAAGACCCAAAAAACTCTACCCAAAAATTCCTAGACACCATAAAGCACTACAGCAAGGTGGCAGGATACAAAATCAACTTACAAAAATCATTAGCTTTTCTATACACCAATAACAAACAAATTGAGAATGAATATATGAAAACAACTCCATTTGCAATAGCCTCAAAAAAAATCAAATACCTAAGAATAAACTTAACAAAGATGTGAATGACTTCTACAAGGAGTACTACAAACCCTTAATGAAGAAAGAGATCGACGAAGACTACAGAAGGTGAAGAGATCGCTCATGCTCATGGATTGGTAGAATGAACATAGTAAAAATGGCTGTACTACCAAAAGCAGTCTACCTGTTTAATGTAATTCAATTCCCATTAAAATCCCAATGACATTCATCACAGACATTGAAAAATCTACACTAAAATTCATATGAAACCCAAGAGACCTCAAAGAGCCAAGGCAAACTCATCAAAAAGAGCAATGTGGGAGGTATCATAATACCTGACATCAAATTATATTAGAAAGCAATAGCAATAAAAACAATATGATACTGGCACAAAAACAGACATGAAGACAAGTGAAACAGAATAGAGGACCTGGATATGAATCCACACTGCTATGCCCACCTTATTTTTGACAAAGGTAATTAAATGGATGGAACTGAGAGCATCATTCTGAGCAAGATAACCAGGCTCAGAAGACCAAAAAATCATATGTTCTTCCTCATATGTGGACTTTAGACCTATGTCAAACACAGTGATGTGGCTGGACTTGGATCACATGATAAGGGGAGAGCACACATGGGAAGAATGGGGATAGGTAAGAAACCCAAACCATGAAAGTATTTGATGTCCCCACTGCAGAGGAACTAATACAGAAACCTTAAAGCAACAGAAGTCAATATGAGAAGAGGATCAGGAACCACTGTAAAATAAGTCAGTTAGAGATGAATCAACTTGGGATGTAACACATTTGTACATGGAAGCAAATGCTAGGAATCTCTCTTTACAGCTATCCTTATCTCAACTAGCAAAACTGCTTTGACTTCCTTATTATTGCTTATGTTTTCTCTTCAATAAAATTAAAGAAAGGCAGGATTATCTGCCTGGAAGCAAGGGGTTAAGGGGAAGAAATGGCTCAAACAATGTATGCACATATGAATAAATAAATTTTATAAAAAACCTTACACAATCACCAGGGTGATGGGATCATTCAACACTTGCAAATCATTAAATGTAATACAGTGTATTAACAGAAGCAAAAACAAAAACCACATGATCATCTCCATAGATACAGAAAATGCCATCAACAAAATTCCACATTCTTTAATGATAAAAGATCTGATGAAACTAGAAATAGAAGGACTGTGCCTCAGCATAATAAAGGCTATATTTGACAAGCCTATTGCCAACATCACACTAAATGGGGAAAAACTGAAAGCATCTCCTCCTAAAGTCAGAAACAGGACAAGGATGTCACTCTTTCCTCCCTTGTTCAACATAATCTTGGAATTCCTAGATGGAGCAATAAGACAGGATGAAGAAATAAAACAAATACAGGTAGGAAAGGAAGAAGTCAAATTATCTCTGTTTGAAATTGACATGATTTTATACCTAAAAGAACCAGAAAACTCCACCAAAAAAACTCCTAGAAATTATAAGCATATTTGGCAAAGTACAAGATACAATATCAATTTATGAAAATCATTAACCTTTCTTTATATCAACAACAAACAGACTGAAAAAGAAAATAGGAAAGCAATTCCACTTATAACATCCTGAAAAAATATCCAGGAATTAATTTAACAATGGAAATGAAAGACTGATAAAATGAAAACCATAAACTATTGAGGAAATCAAAGAAGATTATGAAAATGGAAAGATCTCTAAACAGAATCAATATTGTGAAAATGGCTATAGTACCAAAAGCAATCTACATATTAAATGAAATTCCCACAAAAATTCTAATGACATTCATCACAGAGATTGGAAAAATCAACCTAAATTCATTTGGAAGGACAAAAGACCAAAAAGCCAAAGCAATACTGAGCCAAATGAGCAATACTGCAAGTATCACAATTCTCAGCTTGAAACTCTACTATATTGTCATAGCAATAAAAACAGCATACTATTGGCACAAAAACAGATAGGCAGACGAGAGGAAGAGACATAAGACCCAGACAAGAATCTATGCAGCTATGCCTACCTAATTTTTGACAAAGGAACCAAAAACATACCATGGGGAAAACAGCCTCTTCACCAAATGATGTTGGGAAAACTGCATATCTGCAAGCACAAAACTGAAATTACATCCATGTCTTTAAACCTGTGCAGGTATCAACTCAAAGTAGACTAAAAACCTTAATATAAGACTTGAAACTTTGAAGATAGTACAAGAAAGACCAGGGAATACACTGGAATTAATAGGCACAGGTAATGACTTCCTAAATAGAACTCAAATAGCTCAGTAATTAAGAGGAAGGATTGACAAATGGAACTACATGAAACTAAACAGCTTTTCTACAGTAAAAGAAATGGTCACCAGATTGAAGAGGTAGAGATGTTGAGCATTTCCACATGTTTTCTTTTGGCCATTTGGACTTCCTCCTTTAAAAAAGCTCTGTTCAGTTCATTTTCTCATGTTTTTCATTGGGCCATTATTTTTTGGGGAGTTGAGTTTTTTGAACTCCCTGAATATTCTGGTTATTAATCCCTTATCAGATGTATAGCTGGCAAAGATTTTTCTCTTATTCTGTTGGTTTAATCAATGATCCATGGTTTGATTACACAGAGTTATGTTACATAAGAGAATTATTATTTGACTTATGCTTAAGATGGTGACCCAGTTAAAAATACCATTTGTCTGCCTGTTTATATAATAGATTTCATCTCATAATGTGATGGGAAAATTAACCAATCTTCCCGTCAATCAATTTCATTTACTTTCAAATATATTTCATATGTAAGAGCACAAGTTCACCAAATTTATTGGAAAAATCATGTTGATGATTCCGTGCCTGCTTGATAAAATAATTTGGCTGCTATGAAATAAATTTTAAAGGGACAATGAAACTTGTTCACATTATTACAAATCACCTGGTGACAGGCTGGTCTGGAACCTTGATCCTCCCTATGTCGACTACCCAATTAGCTATGATTACCTGCATGAGCCACTAGACAGGGGCCAGACTTTTAATAGCTTTAAGATCCTGTTAGCAAGTGGAATTTTGAGAGAAATATATACCTGACAAATATGTGCTTTTAAAAAATAAAGAAGAGTGACTAGGATGCAGAAGCAGATAGTGTGAGCTCCATGAATCAAAAACCTTGCTGAGACACTGGAGCCACACTTGGCAGAAATAAGCATGAAAGCGAATCAAAACTTCAACATTCTGAATCCCTAGCCCATAGGAAGCTTCTCCATGCACTTTTACACTGAGAAAACAGGAGGGCTGCCACAGCTGCCAGACGCCAGCTGGAAACCTGTTTGGGAGACATTCAGTAGACCAAACAGGTGAGCACCAACTATCACACGGTATTCCCCCAGCCACCGCTGGGATTAACCATCATAGCCCCCTAGGCAGACTGACACCCCTGCAAAATAAAATAAAATAAAATAAAACACTGAATAATAAACAGCGAAATGAAAATTAGCACACAGCAGAGGGGGCAGGAACTCTGAAAGCACATCAGAGAAGGTGGAAAGGCAGGGAGCTGGAAAGGCAGTAGGGTTGATAGGAGGTGGGTGATAAGCCGCTGCCTGAAATGGGACAGGTAACGGTCCACAAAGCTCATCTCCTGAGCCAGTGAGCAACATCCAAAGTCAAAGAGCCCTGCAAAATTGAAAAACAAACAGCAAACCATCATAACATTCTGACAGCAGGGGGTCTGCTGACACATTACTCTCCTTGCCCCAGAGACACGGGACAAGGCAAAGAAACAAGCCCCCAGTAAACAAGCACAGCAAAAACCCAACTCCAAAGCAGAACAGCTGGTGGGCTACAGAGCAGATTCTGGAACTTGAGGACAACATACAAACTTAAACTGCCACATCTCACTGAGGGATAAGCTGACCAAGCAGCTGCCTCTGAAAGACAGAGGAAGAAAAACAAAAAACACTATCCAACCACCTAGCGAGACTACAACAGAGCTTCAGCTTAAATACCAACACAAGACTGTATGCTGGAGGAGTAACACTAGAACTTAAACTAAGACTAAAATTTTATTATTCCTGAACCCCGAATTTTTTGTTTGTTTGCTTTGTTTCTTGTTTGTTTTTGTTTCTTCACTTGTTCCCATTGATTTTTTTGCTTTGGTTGTTGTTGTTAGTTTTAGTATTGTGAATTAGCTGATACTAAATTACACCCAGACCAGGGACAGAAATAACATACACACACTTAGCTAAAATCCCAAAACAGCCACAAAACAAAATGTACCAAGCAAAAGAACACAGGTTACTGAACACACAGACTAGCCTATTAAGAACATAGTTGCACAGTACCAAGTGGAGCAATGGGAAGATGAAAAAGTGATGGAAACTGTTCTCCACTCCAAAATAATTTGTTAAGGGATTCAGAGGGAAATGAAGAAAATAGATATCCAGTTCCAAACTCCAACAAAACAAAGATAAATGATGCCAGGGAACCCAACAATGCCCATAAGAACAGTCTCAAAGAAGAAATCCCCCAAGTAATCACTGAGAATTTCATGGAGATGTTACTAGATATGGTTAACCAAAATGTACAAGAGGTAGTCACGAAATTTCAAGACACCAAAAATAAAGAATACAAAAAGACACAGAAACAAATAAATGCACTCATAGAAGCCCTAAATAAACACCAAAGTGAAACAGAAAACACTAAAAATAGAGAGATCAATGAATTCAGGCCAAAAATTGACAATGTTAAAGAGGAAGTGAACCATGATATGGAAAACCTCAGAAAAAAGATTGAAACACAAACACAAAACACAATAGAAGGCCACTCCAACACACTACAACAAACGGAAGACAGAATCTCAGAAGTTGAAGGTAAAATGTAAATTAAAGGAAAAACTGAAGAGCTGTTAGTCAAATAATTCAAGACCTGTGAAAGGAATATGCAAAAACTTACCAACTCCATCAAAAGACCAAACCTGAGAATCATGGACATTGAAGAAGGAGAAGAGGTACAAGCAAAAGGGATTTGTAATATATTCAACAAAAAAATAACAGAAAATTTCCAAAATCTAGAGAAAGCTATGCCCATTCAGGTACAGGAAACCTCCAGGACACCAAACAACTTGACCAAAATAGAACAACCCCACAACGTATTATCATTAAAACAACAAGCACAGAGAATAGAGAAAGAATATTGAAGGCTGGAAGAGAGAAAAACAAATACAATAAAAAGGTTAACACATCAAAATTACAGCAGATTTCTCTAGAGAAACCTTAAAAGCAAGAAGAGTATGGAGTAAGATATTTTGGGCACTGAATGAAAACAACTTCAACCCTAGAATTCTCTATCCAGCAAAACTATCATTCAAAATAGATGGAACAATAAAAGCCTTCCATGATAAGTAGAAACAAAAACAATATATGACCACCAAACCATGGCTACAAAAGATTCTCCACGGAATTCTGCACATAGAACATGGAAGCAAACAAAACCACAAAAGGACAGGCAGTATCAGCTCACAGGAGAAGAGACAACGAATGGGAGAGTAACACTGATTCAGCTGCACACAATCAAACCCTTAGACAACAAAAACATCTAAATGACAGGAATCATATATTATAATCATATAATATATCAGTATTAACACTGAATGTCAACAAACTCAACTCCCCCATGAAAGATATCATTTTGCAAAAGGATTAAAAAGGAATATCCAACAATCTGTTTTTAAAGGAGACCCATCTCAGTGACAGAAACAAGCACTGGCTTAGGATGAAAGGCTGGAAGAAGATTTACCAAGCCAGTGGTCCCTGAAAACAGCAGGGGTAGCAATACTTAGCTTAGACGAAGTGGACTTCAAACTTACCTTGACCAAAAGAGACAAAGAAGGACATTCCATACTAATAGAAGAAGAAATACACCAAAAAAGGAAATAACAATTATCAACCTATATTCAACCGTCAGTGCACCCAATTCCATCAAACATACTCTGAAAGACCAAAAAGCATATACAGACTCCAACACAGTGGTAGTGGAAGACCTTAATACTCCCTATCACCAATAGATACATCATCCAAACAAAATCAATATAGAAAATCTAGAACTAAATCACACTATAGATTAAATGGAACCAGCAAATATCTACAGAATATTTCATCCAAGTTCTGAACAATATACATTCTTTTCAGCAGCCCATGAAACTTCTTCCAAAATTGATCATATCTTAGGGCACAAAGCAAGCCTCAGCAAATATAAGAAAATAGAACTAATACCATGTATGTTCTCCCTTATATGTGGACATTAGATCAAGGGCAAACACAACAAGGGGATTGGACTTTGAGCACATGATAAAAGCGAGAGCATACAAGGGAGGGGTGAGGATAGGTAAGACACCTAAAAAAATAGCTAGCATTTATTGCCCTTAACACAGAGAAACTAAAGCGGATACCTTAAAAGCAACTGAGGCCAATAGGAAAAGGGGACCAGGAACTAGAGAAAAGGTTAGATCAAAAAGAATTAACCTAGAAGGTAACACATACGCACAGGAAATTAATGTGAGTCAACTCCCTGTATAGCTATCCTTATCTCAACCAGCAAAAACCCTTGTTCCTCTCTATTTTTGCTTATACTCTCTCTTCAACAAAATTAGAGATAAGGGCAAAATAGTTTCTGCTGGGTATTGAGGGGGTTGGGGGAGAGGAAGGGGGTAGAGTGGGTGGTAAGGGAGGGGGTGGGGGCAGGGGGGAGAAATGACCCAAGCCTTGTATGCACATACGAATAATAAAATAATAAAAAAATAGAACTAATACCATGAATTCTATCTGATCACAATGCATTAAAACTGCAACTCAACAACAAAAACAACAGTAAAAAACATGGAAAAATTTAGAAGCTGAACAACACATTGCTCAATGATCAATGGGTCATTGATGAACTAAAAGAAGAAATTAAAAGGTTTCTGGAAGTTAATGTAAATGAAAATACTACCTACCAGAACCTTTGGGACATAGGAAGGGCAGTCCTAAGAGGAAAGTTTATAGCAGTGAATGGATATGTTAAAAGGACAGAAAGATCTCAAATCAATGACCTAATACTACATCTCAAACTCTTAGAAAAACAAGAACAAGCAAAACCCAAATCAAGCAGAAGGAGAGAAATAATAAAAATAAGGCAGGAAATTAATAAAATAGAAACTAAAAAAATTATAGAAAGAATCAATGAAACAAAAAGATGGTTCACTGAAAACATAAACAAGATTGATAGACCCCTAGCAAATCTGACTAAAATGAGGAGAGAAAAAACCCAAATCAGTAAAATCAGAAATGCAGAAGGGGAGATAACAAAAAACACTACAGAAATCCAGGGAATCATCAGACACTACATTGAGAACCTATATTCCAATAAATTGAAAATGTTGAGGAAATGGACACATTTCTAGATAGTTATGACCATCTGAAATTGAACCTAGATGATATTAATCACCTGAATATGTCCATAACTCAAAATGAAATTGAAGCAGCAATAAAGACTCTTCTAAAAATGAAAAATCCAGGACCTGATGGATTCTCTGCTGAATTCTATCAGACCTTTAAAGAAGAACTAATACCAACTCTCCTTAAGCTTTCCCATGGAATACAAAGGGAAGGAACACTGCCTACCTCATTTTATGAAGCCAGTATTGCACTCATCCTAAACCAGACAAAGAAATCTCCATAAAAGAGAACTATAGGCCAATCTCCTTAATGAACACTGATGCAAAAATATTCAATAACATAATGGCAAACTGAATCCAACAGCATATCAGAAAGGTTAGTTACCACAACCTAGTCAGCTTCATCCCAGGGATGCATGGGTGGTTCAAGATAAGTAAATCTATAAATGTAATACAGCACATTAATAGAAGCAAATACAAAAACTACTTGATCATCTCAATAGATGCAGAAAAAGCCTTCAACAAGATCCAGCACCACTTCATGACAAAAGCTCTATGCAAAGTAGGAATAGAAGGAATGTACCTCAACATTGCAAAGGCTATATATGACAAACCTATAGCCAACATCATACTCAGTGGAGAAAAATTTGAAGCCATTTCCCTGAAAATCAAGAATGATACAAGGGTGCCCACTATATCCACTCCTATTCAACATAGTCCTGGAATTCCTAGTCAGAGCAATTAGGCAAGAAGAAGACATACAAGGAATACAAATAGGTAAAGAAACTGTCAAAAATCTCTATTTAATATCACATGATTCCATATCTTAAAGACCCAAAAATTCCTAGAAAACATAAACAGCTTCAGCAATATGGCAGGATAGAAAATTAACTTACAAAAATTATTAGCTCTTCTATACATCAACAACAAACAAATTGAGAAAGAATATATGGAAACAATTCCATTTACAATAGCCTCAAAAAAAAAATCAAATACCTAGGAGTAAACTTAACAAAGATGTGAATAACCTCTACAAGGAGAACTACAAACCCCTCAAGAAAGAGATTAAGGAAGACTACAGAAGGTGGAAAGATCTCCCATGCTCATGGATTGGTAGAATCAACATAGTAAAAATTGTTATACTACCAGAAGCAATCTACATGTTTAATGCAATTCCTATCAAAATCCCAATGACATTCATCACAGAGATTGAAAAATCTACCCCATAGTTCATTTGGAAACTCAAGAGACTGTGAATAGCCTAGCAATACTGGAGATATCACAAGACCCGACTTCAAACTACATTACAAAGCAATAGCAATAAAAACAGTATGGTACTGGCACAAAAAACAGATATGAAGACATGTGGAACTAAATAGAGGACCCAGATAAGAATCCACACAGCTAGGCCCACCTTATTTTTGACAAAGGTGCCAAAAGCATACAGTGGAGAAAAGACAGCCTCTTCAACAAATGTTGCTGGGAAAAGTGGTTATCTGCCTGCATAAAACTGAAACTAGGTCCATGTTCATCACTGTGTATAGTAGCAAATCAAAATGGATCAAGGACCTTAATATCAAACCTGAAACTCTGAATTTTGTTCAGGAAAGAACAGGGAATACTCTGGAAATAATAGGTATAGGCAAGGACATCCTCAATAGTACCCTAGCAGCTCAGCAACTAAGTGAAAGGATGGACAAACGGAACTACAAAAATTAAAAAGCTTCTGCACAACAAAAGAAATGGTCTCTAAACTGAAGAGACCACTCAAAAAGTGGGAGAAAATATTTGCCAGCTATACATCAGACAAAGGACTGATAACCAGAATATACAGGAAGCACAAAAAACTGAACTATCCCAAAATCAATAAAGAAATGGGCAACTGAACTAAACAGACCTTTCTCAAAAGAAGAAATTCAAGTGGCAAAAAAAAAAATACATGAAAAAATGCTCACCATCTCTAGCCATAAAGGAGATGCAAATCAAAATCACACTAAGATCCCACCTCACCCCGTTAGAATAGCCATCATCAAAAACACCACCACCAACAAATCTTGGTGAGAATGTAGTGTAAAAGGAATCCTCGTACACTGCTGGTGGGAATGCAAGCTAGTGCAACCCCTCTGGAAAACAATATGGAAGCTTTTTAAAAAACTAAACATAGATCTGCCATATGATCCAGCATTCCCATTCCTAGGAATATACCCAAAGGAATATGACTCAGGTTAAGCCAGAGGCACCTGCACTCCCATATTTATTGCAACGCTATTCAGTTATGGAAACAGCAAGGTGCCCCACTACTGATGAATGGATTAAGAAAATGTGGTATTTATACACAATGGAATTTTACTCAGCCATGAAGCAGAATGAAATCTTACCATTCGCAAGTAAATGGATGAAACTGGAGAACATCATCTTGAGCAAGGTTAGCCAGGCTCAGAAGACCAAAAATCGTATGTTCTCCCTCATATATTTAGATCTAGGGCAAAGGTGGTAATGTTGTAGGACTTGGGTCATAAGCTAAGGGCAGAGCAAATATGTGAGGATGGGGATAGGCAGGAAACCCAAAATTTGGAAGTATTTGATGTCCCCACTGCAGAGGAGCTAATACAGTAACCTTAAAGTGAAGAGGTCAATATGGGGAGATGAACAGGAAGTAGTGAAGAGGTCAGGTTGAGATGAATCAATTCATGTTGTAATACACTTGTGGATGGAAGCAATGCTAGGAATCTCTCAATATAACTGTCCTTACCTCAACTAGCAAAAACACTATGTCTTTCTTATTATTGCTTATGTCTACTCTTCAACAAAACTAGAGAAAAGGGCAGAACAAATTCTGCCTTGAAGCAAGGGGGGTCTGGCAGGGAGTTGGGGGGGGTGAGAAGGAGGGACTAGGTGGCAGGGAGGAGAAATGGCCCAAACAATGTATGCATGTATGAATAAATTAATAAAGAAAAAAATTAACAAAAAAATTATAGCTCTTCTATTCTAAAAAAAAGATTATATATTTTAAGCTTCTTCACAGGTCCTTGATATTAACATGTGATAATATTTTGCTGCTAATTGCTAAAATGTGTTGAAATGAATATTCTTAGAAGTGCATTTCAGTAAAGTACTATGTGAATGCTAATATATATATATCTATTTAAAAAAATAAAAAATAAGGAACTGAAGTAATGTGGAATCTTGTTACCCATTTTTGTTTTATAGATAATAATAAAATTACAATCTCAGTAATATAAAAAACTGATGTTATTTTAGAATGAAATTCACCCAGAGTGATTGAAGACTAATGAGAGCCAGGCACACTGATTCACACCTCTAATCCCAGCTACTCAGGAAGCTGAGGCAGAAGGATGGCAAGTTCAAGACCAGCCAGGACAGCTCAAGTGGTAGAGTACTTGCCTAGTATGTGCAAGGCCTTGAGTTCAGTCCCTAGTACTTGAAAAAACAAAACAAAACAAAATTGACAAGAAAGAATGACTAGAGACAAATATTTCAAATGGAGAGAATAAGCTATTAGATCACTACCTGAGGATACAAAACAAATGTCACTGTATATAGAATAGTGTAGTATGTTAGTCTTGGAATGGAAAAAAATGTATGGTTCTTCAGCTGAAAAGCTCAGGAGATAGGCAATAATAGATACTATTTCAAGAATATTTTCAGGTATAGGTTTGGGAAATTGTACAGTTCATAAGATAGTCTCTGTTTGATCTGGGTTATAATAAGATAAGGTCATCCCTTGAATGACAGGAGACAATGACAGAGATTCAGACTGGAAGAGTGTTGGATAACTATCATAGAAATGCAAAATTTAGCTCTCTGTGTGTGAACATAAGTACTCCTAGCTGGCTGCAGTGCCTTAGCTTAAGATATAACATCAACAACAACAACAAAATATAAGTGTAACAAATTGGAGCCAAAAATATGTTTCATAAATATATGTAATTTTTTTCTAGTACCATTCATCAGGCTGAGGAAGTGGGATTACAAATTACTTTTTATGTGTTAGAAATGCACAGAGGAGGTGAGAAGTTTATGTTGCTTTTTTAATTCAGAGATCTTGCAGCAGAAGTTGACACCTCTCACTAATGAGTAAAAATGTTATGTTCAATCCTCTGCAACTAATTGAGTCCATGCACACACTCGTTGGTTATGGAATCCACAAGAGGAATGCCATGTCACAGTTTCACAATGCCTCGCAAACAATTATGGAAACACAAAGCTAGTGAATTTATGTTGATAGTAGCACTTGGGAATTAGGTGCTGAAATTCTTTCACTTCATAATTTGATTTTGGCATCTCCTCTTAATCTTTTTTGGGTAACACATAGCACTATAAGCAAGTGGCATACTACAGTGTTATTTGGAGTTTAGTTAGGTGGCAAATTGCTGCTGACACTACTAGCATTTTCATTACTTACAGAAAGGCACAATAAATTTGAGAATGAAACAAATAGATAAATTGAAATGTTACAACAAAGAAGAACTTCACATAAGTAAAAACAAATTCAATTTTTCTACCTTAAAAAACAAATTTTTTCATGTTGAAAGCTATTTAAAATGGCCTTATGTTGTTGTTTTTGGTATTGTTCCTTATCTTGTTTCAAATAAAAAGTGTAAAATAAATTTAATTCTTTAAAATATAAAATGCTAAGAAATATACATTATTTACATGTTTAATAAACATCTTATAAAGGGAAGAGGCTATAAGACCTGAAACTTTGAAACATTTTAAAATAGAAAGATAGGCAATGGCTTTGTGAATATAAACCAAATAGTTCAGAAAACAAGAGCAAAAACTGACAAATTGGAATGTATCAAATTAAAAAGCCTCTGTACATCAAAGGAAACAATCACCAAAAAGATGTGATAGCTGACAATGTGGGAGAAAATTTTTGCCAGCTATTTATCTGACAAGGAATTAATGTACAGAATATAAAAAGAAGTCAAAAATGCAAATACAAAATAGCAAATAATCAAATTAATAATTGGGCAAATAAATTAAACATATAGTTCTCAAAAGAAGCACAAATGGCATATAAACACACTTAGCTGTAAGGAAATGCAAATCAAACTATTTTGAGATTCTATTCCCACTCTTGTCAGAATGACAGTCACCAAGAAAACAGCTAACAACATATGCTAATGAGGATTCTGGACCAAGGAATCCTTATATTTTGTTGGTGGGAATGTACATTTGTGCAACCACCATGGAAATCAATGTGGAAGTTCCTGAAAAACTAAGGATAGAACTACCGTATAATCCTGCTATACCACTCCTGGGAATATATCCAAAGGAATGTAAGTGAGCATACAATAGAGACACTAGCACACTCATGTTCACTGTAGCACTCACAAGAGCCAAGTAATGGAATTAAACTAGATGCCATTCAAATAATGAATGGATGAGGAATATCTCTTTTTCTGTCTCTGTCTGTCTCTGCTTCTCTCTCTCTCTCTCTCTCTCTCTCTCTCTCTACATACATAAATATCTATCTATCTGTCTATGTATCTATCCATGTACATACAGAGATACAAATAGATGATAGAGATAGATAGATGTGATCTACATTAAATCTCCACAGAGAAATCATGTTGTAATGTGGTAATTTTCATACATGGTAATCATTCCCAAAACATAAAATTCTTTAGTGTGTGAGGTGAGTTAAAAAGCTGTGGGTCACAGAGATAGAGCTTTCATGACAACCCAAATTTGCCTAAACTCTTGAGTACATAGAGTTTCAAGGAAATTTCAAGAGTTCAATTGAGAATTTTTATAATTCATATATTTCATATTTCTTATAAATCTGTCTCCATAAAACATGTTTAAGTTTCCATTCATACGAGTGAATTTATTTTATTCATTTGCTACCCAGGATTCATGATTGAACCTTCTTATTCAGTCTCTTAGTTTCACTTGCTGTACTAAAATGGATTTTCTTTTTTTTTTTTTTTCCATTGAGGCAGAATGTCACTGAGTTGCCCAGCCTGGCCTTGAACTCACAATCATTCTGCTTTGGCCTCCTGAGTGCTAGAATTATAAACTTATGCCACCACACCCAGGTTAAGATGCATTTTCTACAAAACATCCAGCATGTATTTTGAAAATAAGCAAATATGTTAATGAAATATCACAAAATTGTACTGCTCAATTTTATCTAGTAATAAATGCAGTCACTTGGACCAAAACCCAACTACTTCCATTAACTACAGGACTAAGAGTGATGTGGCTCTGTTGACTTGTTTACAGCCTACATTGTATTCAAGCCCTATGTACTTTTTTCCTATTTCTAAACCATAGCAAGTTATTCTTACACTAAGGATTTTCCAATTGCCCCTCTCTTTGCCTAAAATTTTTTACTTTCATAGCTTCAAATGGAAGGCTCTTTTAGTTTTGACTAAAATAATCACATCTTTTTACATGTCCTCCATGAATTACTTCCTAAGGTAAAAATTGTTCCATTTCCAGTTTCACTGTTAAGATACCCTCTGTATTTCTCTGTTACACAGTTATGTTTATTTTAATTTATCATCACTTGCAGAATAATTCAATTTATCTGTCCTTTAGTATAATGTAACCTCTATCACATGACAGACTGTGTTTTTCTTGTTCTCTTTATATCCTCAGTGCTGGTTTGTTTTCTTAAAAGCCCTCCTGTATAATTTGTGCATGCTTCCTCTTGTAAGCCTCATCAAATTCTTCCTCCTTTGACAATGTAAATTTTAAAAGACTCTTTATTATTAGATATGTCTCTATATATGTCCACTTTACATAGCTATAAATAAATGCCAAAGAGTAGCAAAGTGACCTAATTTACAGAACTGTAAATGATAAATTATATATGTGCCTGCATACACACACACACACACACACACACACGTTTATTTCAAGACAGCCCTGTGATAAAAGCATTATTAAAACTTTTTCTTACAAATGAAATAATAACGCTGAGAAACATTAAGTAAATCTAAATTCAGAAATTACCTACAGATCTATTTTAATGTCTGTAATGTTTTCTTTGAATAACTTTTGCATTTATTACAGTCTGTATCATGCTGATTTTTAATAGCATATAACATATTTAGCAAAGCACTGGTTACAATAGTCATTGTTGACAGAGATTTGTGAAAACAGAGTGACATAATCAAATGTAAAATGTAAATAATATTTTCATTTGTCCTTAATATATGTAATATAATTTGTTTAGTCACAAGGTCATTACTGCAAAATTGAGTATTCTAAACTGAAATGATTGCTTTGCTACAGCTAGATATCCTCTTAATAAGACATTCAGTGCTATAAAATGTAATGCCTGTTTTTGTCAGCATAACATCTTCTAACGATTTTGTTGTACAAATTCTTTGAAGTTAAAATTTTATTATAAAAATAGACATAAAATTTGTCTTCTAAAAGATAGTTTACATAATAACAACGCTGATGGAATCATCTTGTAAGTAAAGTTACTACAAAAGCAATGTAAAAGTCATGCCTATTTTTCAAACTTAAGAAGTACAAATGATAAGAAAAAGGCAAGTAGAAAAATTAAAGAAACCTTGGTTGTAAAACTGATTGGATTGAGAGATGCCTAGGAGATTAGTAGAGCACACTTCTGGGTGTATCTGTGAAAGTCTTCCCATGGGCTTGGAGCCAAGGCGGAATAAAAGCAGAAGAAGTTAGCCCACTAATGCAGCTACCGCCTCCTCCCTGCATGTCCTGAGGAGAGCATGGAGTAAAGCAGGCTCCTACTGCTATGATGTTTCAGCTCACCAGGGACACAGAGGCAACAGAAACATGGACAAGGACTGAAAACTGAAACTCTGAGCCAAAATAAATAATTCCTCCCTTTACTTCCTTTTTTCTCAGATATTCATAGCAGTAATGAAAATCTGACTAACATGAGTACAAAATAACATTAAACCAGGAGAAAAAAGGAAAAGGCAACCATTTTGATTTTTACATGTAAAATTTAGGTGGATTTCTAAAGTACCATAATTCCTGAGCATGTAGCACAGGATTGGGCATGATGGCATGTAGACTGTGCTGCTGACATGGTTGTTGAGCTCTTCACAAATTCTCCATTTGTCTGCTGTACTTTCTCTGGAATGGCCCACTTACAACCTCCTGCATTATAATTCTAGATGGCTTGTATGTGCTGAATGCTAATCCTAACATTCTGGAAGATTTTCTTTATTTGGAATATAATTGCCAAATCTTACTGTGCTGGAAAATCACTGTTGTATCTAATTTAAGAGACATCCCACCAAGGAAAATTCCATGTTCTTTGTGCCAAAGGGTTATGTTTTGTAGGAATTTCCCAAAAGTATATACTTCACTATGTGGGATTTTTATTAATTCTGAAATGTGCCAGGGTGGACCTAAATCTAATATTTTAAAAAATGTATACATAATAAATGATTCTAATTAATTTAGTCATTCAATAAACCATGAATTACATCTGAAATGGGAACCATAATGTTAAAAACTTTAAAGATCAAACCCAATTTTTATTTTGGCCCAGTCATCTTAGAGCTCTTAATTAGATGGGGAAACAAACAATTGATAGACAGTTTCTTACTATGTACTTTGAAAGCAGAACTAGGTGTGTTAACTTTTAAGCAAATTGAAGAGACTACCCTACCTTATATGCTGATTAAAACATTTAATCACTTTTAATTTTTTTCAGTGATTGCCAAATTATGAAGAAATTATTTTTAATGTCCACTACAACATCATTAAGTACATTATATATAAAAAACATGTTTTTAAAGCAAATGCTGGTAATTTATTAAAATTATAAATTGAATGATAATCCATGTACATAATTCTGTTGGGTGTTCAGTGATTTCTCTCCCACCTGCACTTAGTCCTGTGCCCCCTTCTAATTGGAGTCTCAGACTTCTGAGAACTAAATTTCAGAGATCCTTAACAAGAAGGTTGTTCCTAGGATTACCCCCAATAAGACAATAAAAGCTATAATATATCAGGCCTACCTAGTTTGTTTGGGTTTTATTTAGCCCCAACAAAAATTTTAAAATTTAAACAATTTTTAAATTTTTAAAAATTTTACATAATTTAATTTTATTTTCTATTGTGCTGGGGGTATATTGTGGCATTTATAAAAGTTCTTATAATATGTCATATTAGAATTCACCCCCTCCATCATTTTCCTTTATCCCCTGTCTTTCCATTCCTGTAGTAATTTCGACAGGCCTCATTTTTCCACTTACATACATGCATACATGATATTTGCACCATATTCACCCCCCCCACACCCATTCCCCACATTCTCTTCCCTCCCACTGGTAGCAAGTCCCCAAGAAGAACCTTTTCCACCTTCCTGAGCTCTGATTTTATAGTAGAAAAAAATGATATTTTTCTTCAATTAAGATAGCTTATGCAGAGAGTTTCCTTATGACATTTCCGTGTGTGTGTGTGTGTGTGTGTGTGTGTTTGTATGTATTATAGCCAAATTGAGTCATCTCCTTTATTTTTCTTCTACCTTAATCTCCTTCTTGTACTGATTTCAAAAGGTTTAAAAATTCTATATTCATTCTTATATAGAAAGGACATCAAATATATTCATCTTCTTATCTTCCTTCTTTTACCCTCCCTCTCTCATATGTGACCTCCCTCAGCATGACATGTTTTTCATAACATTTCTGTATTTACATTAGGTCTATATTCCACATATGAAAGAAAGCATGATGTTTTGGCCATTCCAAACATAGCTAACTTCACTTAAGGTGATGGTCTCCAGTTCTACCCATTTATGTGCAAATGACAAAATTTAATTTTTCTTTGTGGCTGAATAAAACTCCACTGTATATAAATACCACATTTTCTTAATCCATTCATCAGTAGTAGGTCATGTTAGCTGTTTCCATAGTGCTGCAGTAAATATGGGTGTGTAGGTATCTTTCTTTAACCTGACTCAACATTCCTTCTAATATATCACTAGGAGTGGAATTGCTGGATCATACACAGTTTTATTTTTAGTTTTTTGAGGCAACTCCATACTATTTTCCATAGTGGTTGTACTAATGTACATTTCCCACCACCAGTTTGTGAGCGTTCCTTTTCCCCCATATCCTCACCAACATTTGTTATTGTTTATGTTCTTATTGTTAGCCATTCTAACAAGAGTGAGGAGGAATCTTAACATGTTTTTGATCTGAATTTCATTTATGGCCAAGGATGCTGAGCATTTCTTCATGTGTTTTATGACCATTTAGATTTCTTTCTTTGAAAAATCTCTGTTCAGTTCATTTGCTCATTTCTTCACTGAATCATTGATATTTTGGGAGTTTGGTTTTTTGAGCTCCCTGCATATTCTCATTATCAATCTCTTGTCTATATATATATATATATATATATATATATATATATATATATATATATGTATATCTTGTATAGCTGGCAAAGATTTTCTCCCATTCTTTGGGAGGCACTTCAATCCGGTGACCATTTCTTTTGTTGTGCAGAAGCTTTTTAGTTTCATGTAGTCCCATTTGTCAACCCTTCCTCTTAGTTGCTGAAGCATTTGAACTCTATTTAAGAAGTCATTGCCTATGCCTACTAATTTCAGTCTCTTTCTTGCACAAGCTTCAAAGTTTCAGGTCTTATAGTAAGGTCTTTAATCTACTTTGAGTTGAAACTTGTACAGGGCGAATGGATCTAGTTTTAGTTTTCTGTATGCAGATGTCCATGTTTCCCAGCCACATTTCTTGAAGAGGCTGTCTTTTCTCCATTTTATGCTTTTGGTACCTTTGTCAAAAATCAGGTGTATATAGCTATATGGATTCATATGTGGGTCTGTTCCACTGATCTTCATCTCTGTTTTTATGCCAGAACCATGCTGCTTTTATTGATAAGGCTCTGTATTGTAGTTTGAAGTTGGGTATTATAATACCCCACATCCAGCATTGCTCGTTTTTGGTCAGTATTGCCTTGTCTATTTGCTGACTTTTGTGTTTCCAAATGAACTTTAGGATACATTTTTCAGTCTCTGTAATGAATGTCATTGGAATTATAATAGGGATTGCATTGAACATGTAGATTGCATTTGTTCTTATTGCTGTTTTCATAATACTGATTCTGCTATTCCATTAGCATGGGAGATCTTTGCATATCTGTACTCTTCTTGGATTTCTTTCTTCAATGGTCTTTCACATCCTTTGTTAAGTTTTTTGCTAGGAATTTTATTTTTTTTGAGGCTATTGTAAATGCAATTATTTTCCTGTAGTCTTTCTCAATTTGTTCATTGTTGGCATATAGAAAGGCTACTGGTTTTTGTAAATTGATTTTGTAATCTTCTACTTTGTGGAGGCAGTTTATGATGTCTAAGAGTTTTTTTGCTGGAGTTTTCAGGTCTTTTAGGAAAAAGATGGTGTCACCTGTAAACAGGGATAATTTGACTTCTTCCTTTCCAATTTTTATTCTTTTTATTTCTTCTTATTATTGTTTCTGCTAGGAATTCCAGAACTGTGTTGAATAAGAGTGGACAGAGTGGATATCCTTGTCTCATTCCTGACTGTAGAGTAAATGGTTTCAGATTCTTCTCATTTAGTATGTTTTTATAGCCTTCATTATGTTGAGGTACCTGCCTTCTATCCTAGTTTCATAAGAGCTTTTATAATGAAGGAATGTAGAATTTTGTCCAAGGTTTTTTCTGTATCTATGAAGATGATGACGTGGGTTTGGTCTTAAGAAGCTGGATTACATTTCGTGATTTGCATATGTTGAATAATCCCTGCATCCCTGGAATTAGCCCTGTTTATTTTTTAGCATAAACATTAGAAATAAGATTGCATGTACCTTATATGTCCCTTCCTTCCTTATATGCAGTCAAAAATGCACTATGTAAATTAATGAACAATAATGTGTAAATACTGCTCTTTTAATGCAGGCAAAAAGTTTAATAGTGCAATTCAAAATTGATTTTAAATATAATCTCATTTTAGAAATGTTGATTTCATTCTTGGAAAGCTAGATAAAACCTATGACCTGCAAAAACCCACAGAGTGTGTCAGTGTTCCCTGTCCCTATGTGAGAAAAAAGAGGAGATTATGTGGGTTTGCCTGCATGTGTGTATAGGAACTATAAATTGCTTGAAATGAGAAGAGGAGAGGAAAGGTAAGAAACCTCAAGGAGGGAGCACTGATCCTAGTCTTAAAGACATGATAAATGCCCACTATATGTCCCAGCTAGTCGAGGATTCTGAGCTTTTCACTTTTGACTGCTTACCTGATGAAGAGGGCACTCACACTCAAGAGAGAAACAGGACACAGTAATCTGGCTTTGGACTGAGGAAAAATGAACTGAGGAAAGCTATTTTTAAAATAATCTTTGTATTTCTTCTATAAGTGTTAACAAAAAAATGGAACTTTATTTAGGAACACATTTCTATAGATATTAAAGAAAGACCAGAATACTTGGAAGCATCAAAATCTCAAGTCATGTGAAATGAGGCATTTTTATTCTACCATATAACCATTTTAGTCAACTAATATTTATTTTTAACAATGTATATCACTTAGTAATGGTTTCATAAAATTATGTGTACCAGAGTTACAGATCTTATGTTTGTAGATTTTAAAATGCACATTCTTTACTTGTTAGAATATTTATTTGTTTGCCTAAATACAGAGCAAATAATAACAGTATCTTAAGCAAGAGTTTCATTTTATCAAGCACACAGTAGTCTAAGCTGATAGCTGGTTCTTGTGATGTGGCCCTTAGCTACCAGAGGCCATATAGGTATACAGGATACCTCTACCTCCTTGCCACCCTCATCTGCATGACCAATGCTGGCCCTTTTAGCACCTTTAGCACACCAGTGTGTAGGGTACAGGAAAAAAGACAAACAGCTTCCACTGAGAACTGAATTGAGAAATTAGACCCATCATTTTCTCCCTCATATCTCATTGAGTGGAACTAAATAACATATGAAGCTTTTGCTGCAAAAGGGTTTGTAAAATATCTTTACTGGCTAAATAGCTCTAAACACAGCAAAATTTCTGTTACCCTTACTAAGTTAAAAGAGGAATGTTGATGTAAAAAATATCAGTCTCTATTGTTACTTCCTTAAAGTTAATAAACGTTGTTGGAACAAATATTCTTATCTTAAAAAGGGAGAAGCATAGAATTGTGCATACATTATTCTGTGGAATGTAGTTTAAAACTTTCTGAAAATTCCCATCTCTAAATTAAAAAAAAATACTGTGATGCTCATAAATTACTACTGTTTTCTGTTTTTATTCCTTTAGAATTGCATTATATGTTATTCTCATAGTGCTATTAAATTTAGACTTATTTCTACTTTATTTTACTAGTAATAAGCTTAAGTGCCAAAAAGTAGATATCCTGCCATAAAATATTTAAAACTCAAGGACAGAATGATAACTAGGTTGCAAATATTTAAGCTCTTTATTCTTAGGTCACTTAAGATCACCAAACTCCACGTCTCCTTGTAGTATGTCACATGAAAGGCTCTAGAAGATTCATACTTTTAGGAAAAAATGCTTTCTTAAAGTTTACTCAAATGTAAGGAACAAGTAAAAAATAAATTACTAAAACTAAGAGGCAGCATTTGTTGTGTGTGCTTTTATCGCTGCTTTTTTGTTCACTTGGAACTTTCTATACTTTTTGTGTGTTTTGTTTTTTTAACTTTTGAGTCAAGATCTCCTTATTTAGCCCAGACTGGCATCAATATTTAGTCTTTCTGCCTTACCTCCCTGGTGCTGAGATAACAGGATGTGCCAACATGTCCAGCAAATAAGAGGCAATGTGTTCTTACTATATTTTTCATCCTTTTCAAAGAAAAATGTATAAATGTCAGTTCCTTCTCATGTTTAACAAGAAAGCAGGTACAGATAGTATAAAATAGAATATTAAAGAAATAAAGAAAATAATAAGATAATAAAATATTAAAGCCTTAAGGAAAACAATAAGATAAAGAAAAACAATAAGATAATACCAGAAAAAATACATAAGAGTTCGATTATACATGAAAAAACATGGAATGATATTTCTTATTAATCAAATACTATGTTCCTAATCTGTATTTGGCAGAAGAAATTTAACAACCCTATATTAGGAAGATATTTCAGCTTTTCAATCAATTAACTCAATGTACTTCAAGTCAAAATTATTCTCTGTAAAAGAACTTTTTAAATAGTGGCATAAGGTAGCTTCCTAATAGTTACAGTTTTACACACACACACACACACACACACACACACACACACATGCAAAAACATAAATACACACTCGTAGTCCATTTATATGGTATATAGGACACAAAAAAGTCTCTAGTACCTTAAAACTATTTGAATGAAGAAAAATTTTAATATTATATTACAACTTATTTTCTATTTTCTAAGTGAATGGGATGGAAGTTTGTGTTTATGGGTGAGAACATGAGAAAAGAGGAAGGAATAACCTGTTTATTGAATGATTAATTGATTGATGTTGCTTGGAGTTCCCATTTTTCAACATAAACATCAGTTGGCTTTCCTCCAATATCTCCAGGGTCATAATTTCTCCATATTCATTATTTCTACAGATAAATATTGCTCTATCTTCATAACAAAAGACAAAATGCAAACAGAGAAACTTAGAACCATTATCATCCACATTGCACTTCTTGAATCCTACTGAAACAGATGGTATTTTTTCTATGCTCAAAAGTTGATTCTGATTATTAATCCCATTGATTGGGTCCCTTCCATTTTCAAGTCTCTCTCTCAAACATCTTCATCTATTTCATATTTAAAAAGATAAAGACTTCAAGAATTCCAAACAAAACAAATAATTGTAAAGAAACAAAAATGAGCCAGGCACTGGTGACTCATGCCTGATCTCAGGAGGCAGAGATCAAGAGGATTGAAATTCAAAGCCAAACCAGGCAAATAGTTTGTGAGACCCTACCTTGAAAAAACCCTCACATAAAAGGGCTGGTGTAGTGGCACAAGTGGTAGGATGCCTGGCAAGCAAGCATGAGGCCTTGAGTTCGAACCCCAGTACTGTCAAAAAAATAGAAATGAAAATGATTACCAATTGGATGATACCCAATTGTTCCACAGGAATATCTTTTCTAAACTTCTTTAAAAGACAACTTCTTTAAAAAGTAATATCCCCTATTTCTTCTACTCCGATTTTCTTTCCCACACATGATGTTTCACCTCATGTAAACTAATGTCATTTCCTCAAATGTCTTTTTTTAGTCCATTGCATCATTCTTACCACATTGCTATTGACTCAGTTCTATGTGTGTTTTCCATCTTTCCATCCACATTCAAATGTGAGCAACAAAAGAAAAGACACTACCTATACTTTATTGACTCTGTCTCCTCGTCTCAAATAGCTTCTTTCACATACAGCTTTTTCATATTATTTGTTGAATGAATGAATGAATATATAAAGAAAATAATGGTCTATTGTTTCTCCAGTGTAAGATAGAGGAGAGAATATTAAAATGAGGACAGGTTCTTAACAATCATTGGTTCTTTTGGCTAATTTTATGTGGGTATCCACGTGACCAGAAATTAATGAAGGCAGTGCAAAAGCTTTTCATGAGGAATAATTGAAGAATTTCGGTGTATTTTCACAATGACCTTAATGTCAAAACCTCTGTTCTTTACCAATATTGTAAGATTCCTTTAAAGCACCATTTAAAATCCTTATGTTAAAATAAACATTAAAAATGTGAATTTACTCTGGAAACATATCAGTATTCTCCCTTCCATTGTGAGCTTCATTAAATTTGATCTATCTGCCAATTTGGTCTCTCTCTCTCACTTTATGTTTGCTTGAGTTACTTGCACTTTTATTTCTACTTTTGTAAAATAATCAGTGAATTTCTATGACAGAGGCAAAACTTTAATCAGGGAAATGTGAACTCAATTGTATGCTTTGTCTTTGGAGAAGGTTGAAATATAAGGATTACTTTGTATTTAACTGAATTTCTGATTTTTCTATCAGTTTTGATGTAACAACTTTTGGTTGACCTCATTAAAGTGAACCTCTCATCCAGATGATTTAAGTCTCCTTTCTGCTATGAAAGAATCTAAAATATGTATAATTTTAGGCAACCATCTGGTCTCCTAAATTCAAAACTTTATTTGACTGCAGTCCTAGGAAACAGACTTTTCATTTCTAAGTAAATTGTGCTTTACTCTGCTGTATATAAAATTTCTTACAATCTGCCAAGAAGATTTATTTTAAACTAACATGAATAGTTCCTTCCATCATGAATTCTTCCTGAGGAAGAAAAACATAACATTTAATAGAAAGACAATTGTAATGAACAACAGATTTTAAAGTTTTCATAGAACTATAAACTACAGAGAGAGAGAGAGAGAGTGAGATGAAGGGAGGACAGAGGAAGGAAAGAAAGAGGAAGGAAGAAACAAAGAAGGAAAGAACAAAAGAGTGAAGGGTGGGAGGGAAATCAATTTCTGAAGAAATTGATTTAACATACTGTATTATAACCATCTTTTTTCAGGTAGTGTGAAATTACTGAAAATCTGAAAAATAATTATAGTTTAAAATTTCTATAAATTATTAATATTGACACCTACTTGTCTGGTTCTCTAATCCAGTGACATTTCTATCCATACTGTTAATTTTTGCACTTTCTTCAAGGGTATAAACAATTCATGTCAGTAGTGAAGAGATAGTTTCAGAACACTTAGCAATTATACTCTTGAAACTATTATTCCATAAGGGATTTGTATTGGTGATATATAGCAAATCACCTGAATGTTGCCATCGAAAGTTTCCATGTATTGCACAAATATTTATCAATCATAAATTGTGTAATGCCCTGTGTCAGGAGCTGCAAATAGAACATTAAATCAGATTGACACAGTACATGTTTTCAAGCAAGTCTGTTTAGAAAAAGGCAGGTTCTTGTTCAGACTATAACTTCTGAATAAGTGTGTTTATTTTCTTTCAATTATTGTAAAGTGTAATTTGGTATATATACACAATGAAGTTTTATTAAGTCATAAAGAAGAATGAAATTCTATTGTGTATAGGTAAATGGGTGGAATTGGAAAACATGTAAGTGGAAGCTAGACTTACAAGTTAAATATCTATATAAATATATATATGAATATCTATGTGTCTATCTATGTATCTGTCTATCAATCTATCTATCTATAGCAAGAGAGAGAGAGAACAAAACTGTTTTATTGTATCTATCTGAGGGGACACCGGGAGGTGAGAGAGGAACAAAAAATGTAAGAGAATGAAAAAGCATGGTAAATTGTTGAATATTAGAAGAACATGATGATAGAGAATTACTAAGTAAAGTAGATGAGGTTAATTTGATTAAAACATGATACATACAGGTCTGAAGCATGAAGATGAAACTCCCTTGGAGTATCAATATCCACTTACAAAAACGATGAAGACAGATATTTTCCATGGATGGATATCAGTGGGAAGGGAGGTGGGCATAAGGAAAGGGTGAATGAGTGTGAATACGGTAGATGTGTTTTGTATTTATATATGAAAATAGAAGAATGAAATAATGTTGAACTTGTTGCAATAATGGAGGTGGGGGATGAGGGAGAATGAAAGAGGGGTAAATCTAACTAAGATATAATGTAAGCATGTATGTAAATATCACAATGTATCTCCCTGTACAACTACAATATGCTAATAACATGAATTTTTTAAAAACTGAAAAAGGAATCAGTTTTGAAAAATCAAAGACTATAGAAGTTTATTTTTTAAAAAGTACCCACCTCCAAAATTCATCCACCACACTTTGAGCATGTACAATTGATGGTGTGCTATTTATTCCACCAGATAGGCAACAAAATATGAAGCACATATTCACACACATGCTAAAACATAATTTCCATTTATAGTAAAGCAAGTTATATATATACATATATATATGTAAACTTCAAAAGCATATATATATATATATACACATACATGTATATATATATGTATAAGTATTTGAAAGTATTTGAAAAGTCTTCTTTCTCTTGGCTATGTATCTTTAACATCTCTGTTAGTTTCAAGAAACCTACTAGTTTGTTTATATTATATATTTAGTTTATGGTTATACATATTATATATATATTTATATATACATTTATTTATATAATATTAACATTAATACATTATATAAATATATAATATATTTATATAATATTTATGTAATAGTACCATTTATATAATATTTATATAATAAAACATTTATATAATATGTATATAATATTAACATTAATACATTATATAAATATATTATATAATATATATATGTTTATATGTTTTGTATATATTTATATAATATATATTATATATTATAAAATTATTTTATAATTTTATATATGCATATATTATATTTTATATAACATATATGTTTATATACTTTATATATATTATATGTTTAAGTGATATTTATATGATATATATTTATGTAATATTTATATAATATATATTTAGATAATATTTATATATTATATATTTAGACTCCCTACCTAAACCCCAGAAACATATTCCCACTCAGCCCTGAGGCAGACTGAAACTTGCCACAAAAAAACTGAGAAACATGAACAGCAAACTGTAATCTAACACCAACAGTGAAGGTAGGGGTGGAACACTGAACCTGTCCTGGAGAACAGGGGTGGGACAAGGAGCTAAATTCTCAGTGCCAAATCTCAGTGAAATGCAGGAAAAGCATCAAAGGCTGAAAGCAAGAGTGGGGCAACAAGCCAACCTCTCAAAGAAGCACCACATTACTGAGTAAGAAGCTGGCCAAAGAGAGCTACAGCTGAAAGGCAACACAGCTCCTGCCTGGTAGAAAACAATAGCTCTGACCACCTTGCATGAGCTGGCAGTCTTCTCTCACCTCAAAATTCAAACTAATCTTGTGGACAGAAGGACCAAATACTAATCACAAACCAGTCACCTGATGAGACCATATGAGAGCTTCTGCTTGTATACCAATACCAGGATTGGACACCTAAGGAATAACTCCAGAACTTTTATCAAAGACTGAAGTTTTTGTTGTTCCCAATCCTGACAATTTTTATTGTGCTTCCTTTTTTCTCCTCACTGTTCTGTTATCCCCATTCTTAGTCTTTACTTTTCTTCCTTCTCCTGTGCTGCAATCCATTATTCTCCATCCCAACTACTCTTTCTGCTCCTTCTTATCCACTTGTTCCCATCTTCACCTCCCCTTCTTATCCTCCCCCAATTTGTCACCACATTACTTCTCCCTTCTACCCACTCACCACCCACTACTAGCCTACTATACACACTGTACATAAACCCAGCACCCTGCAATCCTTGACACAATCACCCTCCACTACAACAAGAGAAATACACCCAAACATATACAAAGCCCACAAAACCAAGTTGCCTATATACCTCTTCCCCACCCACTCCATTTCCTATCCCCTCTTTTCCCACCCCTCCTTTAGTGCCATTTTCACCAGTTCCCCAAAATGTATAACTTGCCTAATAACCTTTACCTTCTCCAATTCCCACTGTTTATAGATATTATCACCAAGGAGTTTTCTATATAATATGTAAACAACTGGTCTGGTATTGAATCTGTGAATTTGTTATTGCTAAATTACACCTCCAGGCCAGAGACAGAAAAAAGTACATCAACCTATGTAACAACCAAGTCAGTCACAACAGAAAAATTAAATTAGAGAAAGAAAACTGGCAATAAAATCCACCAATTTCCTATCAAAAATAGAGTTACACAACTCCAAGTGAACCAATAGGAAGAAGAAGGGATAGAAACTATTTTCCTCAAAAAAATAATTTAATACAGGATTCAGTGAGAAATGAAGAAAATGGATATCCAGTTCTTGACCTCAACAAAACAATCATAAATATCACTAAGGAGCCCAGTAACATCCACATAAACCCTTAAAGAAGAAATCTTAGAATATATTGCTGAGAAATTCATGGAAAAGATATTAGGCATGGTTAACCAGAATGTACAAGATGCCCTGAAGAAATATCAATACACGAAAAATAAAGAACATGAGAAGACACAGAAACAAATAAAGAACTCAGAGAACATTTCAACAAAACACAAAGCATATAAAAGGACAGTATAAAAAAAGAGGTTTATGAATTAAAGTTGACAAAACAAAATATAAAAAAGGAGTTGAGCAAAGATATGGAAAACCTCAGAAAAAAATCAAATGGAAGGCCTGGAAATAAAAAGTCCCTTTTATCAAACAAACAAGCAAAAAACAACAAACACAGTGGAAGGCAACTCCAGCAGACTAGAAATGGAAGACAAAATCTTGGAGCTCAAAGACAAAATAAAAATTGAAGAAAAAACAAGAAATCTTAGTCTAACAATCAAGTGTTGTGAAAAGAATATGCAAAAACTCAGTGACTCCCTCAAAAATCAAAACCTGAGAATCATGGTCATTGAAAAAGGAGAAGAAGTGCAAGCCAAAGGGATGTGTAATATATCCAATAAAATAATAACAGAAAATTTCCCAAATCTAGAGAAAGATTTGCCCATGGGGTACCTCCCCATGGCATATTATCAGTAAGACAACAAGCACAAAGGACAGAGAAATACTGAAGGCTGTAAGAGAGAGAAAACAAACAATGTATAAAGGTAAACCCATAAAAATATCAGCAGATTTCTAAACAGGAAACTGAAAAGCAAGAGGTGCATGGAGTGAGGTATTTCAGTTGCTGAATGAAAATGATTTCAGTCCTAAGATACTCAACCCAGAAAAACAATAATTCAAAATTGATAGAAGAGTAAAAATATTTCATGATAAACATAAACTAAAACAACATATGACCACCAAGCTACCAGTAAAGAAAATTCTACATGGAATTCTTACACAGAAGATGAAAGCAAATAATACCACAAGAGGACAAGTATTAAACCAGAGGAGAAGAAAAGACAAGTAATAAGAGAGCAGCATTGATGTGGCCACACAAAATCACATCATTAAACAACAAAAACAAATAAATGACAGGAATCACCACATATCTATCAATACTAACATCAAATGATATCGTTGACAAACTAAGTTTGAAAGGAAGGTCTGACGATCTGTTGTTTACAAGAGACTCATCTTATTGACAAAAATAAACACTGGCTTTGGATGAAAGTCTAAAAAAAGATTTATCAAGCCAATGGCCCCTGAAAACAGCCAGGAGTGGCAATATTTATATCAGAAAAAGTAGACTACAAATTTCCCTTGGTCAAACGTGAGAAAGAAGGGCAATTCATACTAATAAAAGTGGCAATGCATCAAAAGAAAATAACAATTATCAACGTATATGCACCCAATGTCAGTGCACCCAATTTCATCAAACATATACTTCAGGACTTAGAAGCATATATAGACTCCAATACAGTGGTAGTGGGAGACTTTAGTACCCCTCTATCACCATTAGATATCTCATCCAAACAAAAAAATCAACAAAGAATTCCTAGAATTAAATAATAACATAAATCAAATGGACTTAACTGTTGTCAGCAGAATATTTTATTCAACAACAACATTCTTCTCAGCAGTCCACAGTACTTTCTGAAAATAAATCACATTTTAGGGCACAAAGCAAACCCCAGTAAAGTTAAGAAACTGGAAATAATCCCCTGCATTCTGTCTGATCAAAATGCATTAAAATTAGAACTCAATAACAAAATTAATAGCAGAAGCTATGTAAACAATCAGAGGCTGAGTAACACATTACTCAATTATCAGTGGGTCATAGTAGAAATAAGAGAGGAAATCAAAAGTTTCCTGGAAGCAAATGAAAATGAAAATACCACCTACGAGAACCTATGGGACACAGCAAAGGCAGTCCTAAGAGGAAAGATTATAGCGATGAATGCACATATCAAAGGACAGAAAGATCTCAACTCAATGGCCCAGTGCTACATCTCAAATCCTAGAAAAACAACAAGTAAAATCCAAACCAAGCAGAAGGAGCAAAATTATAAAAATAAGGGCTGAAATTAATGAAATAGAGACCAAAAACCATACAAAGAATTAAGGGAACAAAAAGCTGGTTCTTTGAAAAAATAAACAAGATTGCCAAGCCCCTGGCAAATCTGACTAAAATAAGGAGAGAAAAAACCCAAATTAGTGAAATCAGAAAGGAAAAAGGGGAGATAACGACAAATAACTAGGAAATCCAGGGAATCATCAGGGACTACATTGAGAACCAATATTCCAATAAATTGGAAAATTTTGAAGAAATGGACAAATTTCTAGACATTTATAACTGTCCAAAACTTAAGCAAGAGGATATTAACCACCTAAACATATATTTAACATGTAATAAAATCAAAGCAGCAATAAAGAGTGTCCCATAAAAGAAAAATCCAGGACCTGATGGATTCTCTGCTGAATTCCATCAGATGTTTAAAGAAGAACTGATACCAACACTCCTTAAACTTTTCAACCAAATAGAAAGGGAAGGAACACAGCCTAACTCATTCTATGAAGCCATTATTACACTTATCCCCAAACCAAAGACACATCCTAAAAGGAGAACTATAAGCCAATCTCCTTAATGAACATCAATGCAAAAATCCTTAATAAAATAATGACAAGCCAAATCCAACAATATATCAGAAAGATCATTCACCACAACCAAGTTGGCTTTATTCCAGGGATGCAAGGGTGGTTCAACATATGCCAATCTTTAAATGTAATACAGCACATTAATAGAAGCAAAGACGAAATCCACTTGATTATCTCAACAGATGCAGAGAAAGCCTTTGATAAGATTCAAAACCACTTCATGATAAAAGCTCTAAGAAAACTAGGAATAGAAGGAATGTACCTTAATATTATAAAGGCTATATGTGACAAACCTACAGTCAAAATAATATTTAATGGAGAAAAACTGAAAATTTCCCCTAAAATCAGAAATGAGACAAGGTTGCCCACTCTCCACACTCCTATTCAATTTAGTCCTAGAATTCCTAGCCAGAGCAATAAGGCAAGAAGAAGAAATAAAAGGAATACAAATAGGTAAAGAAACTGTCAAAATATCCATATTTGCAGAGGACATGATCCTATACCTCAACACCCAATAAACTACTCCACAACTCCTGGACACCAAATAAAGTTTCAGCAATGTGGCTGGATACAAAATAAACTTGCTCTTCTATAAACCAACAACAAACAAATTGAGAAGAATATATGAAAACAATTCCATTTACAATAGCCTCAAAACAAAATTAAAAACCTAGGATTAAATTTAGCAAAGGATGTGAATGCCCTGTACAAGGAGAACTACAAATCCCTGAAGAAAGAGACTGAGAAAGACTACAAAAGGTGGAAAGATTTCCTGCGCTCATGGATTGGTAGAATCAACAAATTAAAAATGGCTATACTTCCAAAAGCAATCTACATGTTCAAACGCAGTTCCCTTCAAATTCCCAATGACATTCATCACAGAGACTGAAAAGTCTACCCTAAAGTTCATGTGGGAACACAAGAGAATGCAAATAGCCAAGGGACTGCTGAGCAAAAAGAGCAATTCTGGAGGTATCATAATACTTGATTTCAAACTATAGTACAGAGTTATAGCAATAAAAACAGATATGAAGACCAGTGGAACAGAATAAAGGACACAGATATGAATTCACACAGCTATGCCCATCTTATTTTTGACAAAGTCACCAAAAATGTACGATGTAGAAGACAACCTCTTCAACAAATGTTGCTAGGAAAAGTGGCTACCTGCCTGCTGAAAGCTGAAACCAGATCACTCCCCATCACCCTGTACTACTATCAACTGAAAGTGGATTAATGACCTTAATGTCAGATCTAAAACCTTTCAGCTAGTACACAAAAGAGCAGGAAACACTCTGGAAACAATAGGTATAGGCAAGGACTTTCTCAATAGAACCCAACTGCTCAGCAACTAAGAGAAAGGATGGACAAATGGGACTACATGAAAGTACAAAGCTTCTGCACAAAAAAAGAAATGGTCTCTAAACTGCAGAGACCACCTACAGAGTGGGAGATAATATTTCCCAGCTATACATCAGACAAAGGACCGATAACCAGAATAAACAGAGAGGTCAAAAAAACTTAACTCCTCTAAAACTAATAAACTAATAAAGAAGTGGACAACTGAAATAAACACAACTATTTTAAAGGAAGAAGTCCAAATGGCCAAAAAACACATGAAAAAATGCTCACCATCCCTGGCCATAAAGGAAATGCTAGACTAGCTATCACTCCTGTTAGACTAGCTATCATCAAAAACACCACCAACAGCAAATGTTGTCCACGATGCAGGACAAAGGACCCCTCTTACACTGCTGGTGGGAATGTAAGCTAGAACAACCACTTTAGAAAATATTATGGAGCTTCTTCAAAACCTAAACATAGATCTGACATAAGATCCAGCAATCCCACTCCTAGTGATATACCTGAAAGAATGCTACAAGGGTTATTACAAAATTACCTGCACTCCCATGTTTATTGCAGCACTATTCACAATAGCTAAGATGTAGAAACAGCCAAGATGCCACACTGTTGATGAATGGATTAAGAAAATGTTGAATAAACACAGTGGAATTTTACTCAGCCACAAAAGAAGAATGAAATTTTGTCATTTTCAAGAAAATGAATGGAACTATAGAGCATCACCTTAAGCAAAGTTAGCCAGGCCCAGAAGGCCAAAAAATCACATCCCCTCCCTCATATGCAGATTATAGACCTAAAACACATGCAGTAATATCATTGGACATGGGTTACACACTTAGGGGAGAATATGCATAGGAAGAATAGAGAACTTGAATGAAACCTAAAACTTGAACGTGGTTAAAGTGCTCACTGTAGAGGAGCGAACATAGTAATCTTAAACTGGCAGATGCCACTATAGAAGGGGACTAAGAAGTAATGAAAAGGTCTAGTAGAGATGAACCAATGTGGGTTGCAATACACATGTGCTTGGAAGCAATGCAGAATCTCTCTGTATCTTTATCTCAAACTAGCACTATCACGTGATAATTGGATAAACAATATATGGTGCACATGCACAATGGAATACTCTTCTGCCATAACAATCTTGAAGTCCATCATATGAAACAGCATAGGTGGAACTGAAGCTTATTATCATAAGTGAAATATATTGGGCACAGAAAGACAACTATTATATGATCTCATGCATACTAGTATAGCTAGAGACTTCACTAAGTATATTGTTTCTTCTTTCAGCAAGTAGAAAATCAGTACTGATGTATTCGTACTGAGTAGCAACATTAACCAAATGAACCAAATAGAAATCTATCAAAAACTTTACAGCAGAGTACATTCTTCTCAAGCTTTCAAGAAACCTTCATGAAGCCAGATCAAATTCAAGGCTATAAAATATACCTTAACAAATTTAAAAAAATACATAGAATATTCTCTCTGACCACAATTGTATAAATTAGAAATCAATGACATATATATAACAGAGAACTACCAAGTTATTTGGAGGTTAAACAACACATTTCTAAACAAGATATACGTCAAAGAAACCTCAAGACACATTTTAAAGTATTTTGGCCTAAATAAAAGTGCAACTATAGCTTAAAAGTTTTAGAATGCTTCAAAACAGAGATTAGATGGAAATTTAGAGCATTGAATATTATACTAAAAGGAGGAAACTAAGAAGGTAAATATGGGCAATGTACTTTCTATACATGAATGAATATAGAATTTTTGAACCTGTTGAAATCACCATAAGAAGGAAACTATGGTATAAAGGAGAAAAATAAAGGGCAAGAAGCAGTTTGAGTTATAATACATATGTACATGAAATGTCATAAGGAAACTCCCTGTTAAACAAACAAAAATACCCTTTTCTCAAAAACAGAGAACAGGAAGGTAAAACAAGTCCTGCTTAGTGGTTGATAACAGTGAGAGGGTGGAGGATATAAAGAATGAGTGAAGGATACTGAATATAGTGGAAATATTATGTACTAATGTATGAAAATGGAAAAATGAGACCTGTTGAAACTTTGCCAGGAATGGAGGAAAGGAGAATCAAAGGAGAATAACGGAGAGGATGAATTCAACTGTGATATATTGCAACAACTTTTGTAAATGTCATAAAGTACCCCCAGTACGACGATAATATAATAAAAAAAATTTAAGAACCATAAAATGTATTATTCAAGTATGAAAAATAAAAAGAAGAAAAAAATCTAAGGCAGCAATGTATGTTTCTTTATTGGGAAATTAGAAAAAGAAGAACAAATTTTAAAGAAAGCAGAGGTATAAAAATAAAAATTAGAAAAAATCAATGAAATTGAAAAGAATAACTGAATACAAAACTAAAAGCTAGTTCTTTCAATATATGAGTGAATGGCTTATAAGGCAGTCATGCTAAATATTAGACAAAGACTTTAAGTATAGGGAACCAATGCTAAGCTAATGTACAGAAGGAATGCTTATGAAAAATAAAAGAAAATAATAAATAAAGGTGTTTGGTTGGTTATGCCAATGTATCATGAGGAAGAAAACCAGGAGCTAGATGAGACATTGCGTTGTTGAAAAATGATAAAGTATTTACATTGTGTAAGGCAAATGGAAATCTTGACAATTTTAAGTAGAAGATGACATGATTTATTTTACATATTTTAAAAATATTTATGAAAATATAGAGGTAAATATTAAATGAGGGAATATTTGGAAGTAAAGAAATGAGTAATTTGAGTTTTGAGGAGGCTGGTTGAAAATTATGTTGGTCTAATGGCGAAGGTAAAAACAAAGCAAGTCTAAGATGAATGTGATCATGAAATGATATTATGTAAAACATCTCACTAGGAGCATACTGTTCAGAAGATGAATACTTCATGTGGAGAAAATCTATCATGTCATACTCCAAAGAATCTAGTTTCAAATTGTATTACAATCAACAACATACAAGTATTGGTTATTGATGTTACTATTTTTGGTCTATCAGTTCATTCTCAAAAGTTTGTTGAGTCTACATTTCATAACCAAAGGTGAGATTCTTCAACTTGAATTATAATTCTCCCTTAGTGAAAGTGTTAATTTTCTATTTGAAACTTTTTTTCAGTGACTCATAACTCTCTTGGTAAGTTTATATTTTATATTCATAAACCATGTGTGCTTTAATTTATACCTTTTTACTTTCATTCAAATCTTAGAATTTCATTTCTAGTAAAGTATTTCATTCCCAGCAATACTGAAATTCCCAGATCCAGAAAAGCTGAATGCTTGTCTGAACATGTATAGTAATTTCCACTTTTCATATGACATAATATCAGTGGGGTTGGAGAGCACAGATAGGAGATAAGATGTACCAACATATAAATCTAATCTTTTATTCCCTCTGCCTATTATTGTCTTCAGAGCTGAACCTCTTCAATAATGTCAGTCTATGTGAATGTCATTTAGTTTATTCTTTTTTAAAAAGGAGTTGCAGAGTTTTTTAAAAAGGGCTCATATGACAATATCCAAAAATCAGAATATACTGGTTGCTTTTAACTAAAGGAAATCAAAAAACTTCAGAAGCACTATCTTTCTGACCTCATCCTGTCCTTCTGTCATCTACCGCAAAGTGAGCCATGAAAACCCAAATTCTTATTTCCCAAGGTGAGTCATAAAACCAATGACCATAATCCTCCACAGCTACCCATAAAACCTAGACTGGTCATATTTTCCTTTCTCCCCTGAGGACCTTCATTCCAGAGGGCTTCTGGTACATATATTGAAGGAAGATACTCTGCTCAGAAAGGCCAAGATAAATCTGAACAGACAGACCTCACAACATTTCTGGATTCAGTCTATTACAAGGTCTAAAGGTACGAAGTTTGCACAAGAAAAATAGTTTTCCTTGGGTCTTTGAACCTTCATTTCTGAAGTTTCATGCCATGAAAAACTATGATTATACAAATTTGTTATGCTTTTGTCTTGTTATCTCACCTTTTTTTTACAGCAATGTAGGCTATGACCTTTATGATGGGTGACAAAGATATCACACTTTTCTATCACTTCAGGAATTTGCAAAAGTAATTATTGTGAACACCTGTTGTAAATTTACATTTAATATTATAGTTTACTATAAAAATCTCAATATTCGTTACCTTAGCATGATAAATCTAAGTTGTATTTACCAAAATGAGTAATGATCCTGAAAAGTGGGTAATCTTTTTTTTTTAATAGATAGAACTATGCTGCAGTGAAAAATAAAACACATTGTCTTCAATTTATTGCCCCAATGCCTATGTCAGATCTGGGTAGTAGAAGGAGTTCAGTATGTATTTATCGAATAATTGAATGGATGAATAAAAACAATAATGCTTTATTAAACAAGATTGTATACTTAGTTATACTTGTCCTTTAAAATAAATCATAATAGTGTCAGGTTATTGTCCTAAAGCAAGTATTGTTAGCATAATTAATCTTGAATTCATATCCCTGGATATGACATGTGAAAGTTACATTCTCTGGGCTTAATTTTTTCTCTGCTGTACTATCTTAAGACTTTTTTTTACCTAGTTACTACGTGGTTTTAAGTTATTAAATATAAGAAACTAATCTACAATAGGAGGAAAAAAATCTGTACAAAGTATATTATTTAGAAAATAATTTTACCAGAAAAACCTTGAGTTTTTTAGCAATAGTTTTATTGAGATATAATGCACATACCATAGTTTAGCTAATTGAAATTCGTAGTTCAGTGGCTTTTAGTTAAAACACAGAGCTGCACAACATTATTACCTCAATCAATTTTATTATATTTTCCTCCTCTTTCTACAATCCCTTAGACAATAGTAGTCACTCTTTCCTCAGTCCCCTCCTACAACCTTTTCTACCCTAGGAAACATTAAAAAGTTCCTGCCCTTGTAGATACTTGTGTGTGTGTGTGTGTGTGTGTGTGTGTGTGTGTGTGTGTGTGTGAATGTGTGTGTGCCCAGCGTTAGTATTTTGTGACTCATTGTTTCCATTAATGTAATAATTATAATGTTCATATAGTCTGTATCATGTGTCAATTCTTAATTATGTTTTATGATGTGCAGCATTTTATTTATTCACTCAAAAGTTCATATTCCGTTTGATTGAATATTTTAAGTATAATTACTATATTGCTTTGGGCATTTGTGTGTATGTTTTTGTATTGACTTTTTCTTTCATTTCTTTCAAGTATATACTTAAGAGGGGAGTTGCTGGCTCATATGATAATTCTTTGTTTAAACTTTGGGGAACTACCGAGTTGTTTTTCCAATGCATTTGCACAATTATAAATTTCTGCTATCAGTATATAAGTATTTTATTTCTCTACCACCTCTGAACACTGACTCATCTGATTTGTAATCCTAGATTTCATCATTGTCATTTTTATTTCATGTCCCTGGTGGTCAATTACTTAAATTGTTTGAGTAACAAACACCAGTTTTGAATTATTATTTTCCCTTAATAATTCAGTAACTTACCTCAAGATAAGCTCCCCAAATTTTATCTGCTCTAAACAAAGGCAGTGCCTTTGAGAAAAGTTCTCTGATAACATGGTATAGCCAAGGAAGAACTCTTTAATTGGCATGTGTTAGACAAGAAATACTGTTTTCTTGGCCACGTCTACCCAGTTTGGAGCTTCTGCCATGCTGAGTTGGGGTGGTGGAGGTTGGTGGATATACTTCAAGTACCATGTGTTACTGCTGTTCCTATGGAGAGTTAAATTTTCAAAAAAAAAACTTCCTTGATGTATTGACTCAGGGTAATTTCCAGAGACTTACATGCTTTGATGGCTTTATACTTTTCTCAAGTTTTGCACAAGGACACCCAGGCAGCTACTGTAGTAGTCATTAGTCAAACCTCGATGAACAAAAGAATACATTATTAAAATGATTTAAAATATCCAAACTAGTGAAAAATCCAGGATAGAGGAATATATTAACCCTATACGATTTTTATAAAATTTTATTTCAAAATATAAGACCAATATGCAAAATTTCATAAACATTGCAAAGCTAAATAACTTATAAAACACAAAGAAAGAGTGATTACTAATAAGGATAAAATTTAGAACAATGTATCTGTTTTGTATATATATTCCTTTTCAAAGGGCCTGGATTGATATTGATAACATTAATATAGAGTATGCAAGAATATAGAGGATGTGCATTGCTTTCCTTTGAGGTATTTAATGGTGTCTAAATTCATTTTAAAAAATAACAGAAATGGGGCTTGCGGCCTGGTTCAAGTGGTAAAGCACCTGCCTAGCAAGTGTGAAGTTCAGAGTTCAAGCCCCAGGAATACTAAATAAAAATAGCAGAAACAATTGTTTAAAATAAAAATTTTTGCTTTCATGCTTCATAATGAAATGTCAAGAACTTCTGAATAATGACTCCTGTCATTATAATAAGAAAAATCTTTGAAAATTGAAAATCAGCAACTTTTCCCACACTTCAGAAAACTTTGTCGCCGGGCAAAATTTTACTCTCTATAGATTACTAAGAACCTTTTTGCTTGTTTGCTTATTTGATGGATTCATTTTGCTATTTTGTTTTCACTTTATGAGTTGTAATTGGCACACCTTCAATCTTATGATTATTTTCTTAATGCATAGTCTGCTGAGAAGCCCATCAAAACTCCCTACTCTTGTAGCACTGCTCATGATTTCTAACATTTCTTTTCTTCTTTCACTTAATGTGTCCACCTTCCTTCTGAAGTTTCCTACTTGTTCTTATATCTCATGCAATGCTTACTTTTTTTTCATAAGAGACCTTAATATATTAAGTATAGGATTTCTTCTTTCTTTCTTCCTTTTTTATTGTAGACAGATTCTCAATATGTCGCCCAGAATAACTTTTAACTCATAAGGTCAAATGATGCTCCACTTCAGCCTCCTGAATACCAGGGCCTACAGGCACATGCCACCTCACCTGACTAAGCATAGTTTTCTGAATTACTTGTCTCACACTTTCACAATAATTCCTGTATGGCTCTGGTTCTGATGCTTCTGAAGGTCTCCTCCAACTATGCTGCTGCTTCTTCTTCTTCTTTCCTCCTCCTCCTTCCTTCTTCCTTCTTCCTTCCTCCTCTTCCTTCTCCTCCTCCTTTTCTTTCTTCCTTCCTTCTCCTCCTCCTCCTCCTCTTCCTCCTCCTCCTCCACCTCCTCCTCCTCTTCCACCTCCTCCTCTTCCTTCTTTTTCTTCTTTTTTCTTTTACTGGCGATATTGGGGTTTGAACTCAGGTCTTTGTGCATGGTAGACAAATTCTCTTCCTCTTGAGCAATGCCACAAAACCTTTATGCTATAGATATTAAATAGGAGAGTAAAATGTGGTGCACATTGTGTGCACATGTATGTAAATTTAAAAATGATACCTGTTTTAACAATTCCAGGAATGGGAGGAGGGAGGAATAAAGGATAATGGTGTAGGAAGTGAACTCAAGTATGATATATTTGATACATTGAAAGAATTTTTGTAAATTCCACAACATAAACCCACCCAGCACAATAATAAACTAAATAAATAAAATCTATTTTCCTGCTTCAGGTAAATAGAGAAGAAAAAGCAAATTAAGTCTAGGATAAGCAGAAAAAGAAAACAGTAATAACAGAATATACAACTAAACTTGAAAAAACAAAATCTAATAATGGAGAAAAAAGTTAAATCAAAAGCAAGTTTTTATAAATTTCAATCTATTCTAAGAAAAAAGATCTATGAAACATTGATGTCAAAAATGATGGACCATAGCAACAACCTGGTACTGGCATGAAAACAGATATGAATACCCAGTGGAACAGAATGGAAGACCTGGATAGCAGTCCACACAGCCATGACTACCTAACTTTTGACAAAGGCCCCAAAACCACACAATGGAGAAAAAACAGCCTTTCCAACCGATGTTGCTGGGAAACTGTATGCAGAAAACTGAAGCTAGATCCATATTTGTTACCCTGCATCAGTATCAACTCAAAGTGGAAAGAGGACCTTAAGACCTGAAACTTTGAAGGCTAGTATAGGAAAAAGCAGGAAATACACTGGAAGCAATAAGAATAGGCAATGACTTCCTCCACAGAACTCAATTTGCTCAGCAACTAAGAGAAAGGATTGACTAATAGGATTATGTGAAATTAAAAAGCTTTTCCACAACTAAATAATTATTTTCTAAATTGAAAAGTCTACCTAAAAAATATGAGAAAGTGTTTACCAGCTATACATTAGATAAGGAACTGATAACCAGATTATACAGGGAGCTCAAAATACTAAACCCCTCAAAACTTAATGACCCAATGAAGGAAGGAGCAAATGAACAAAACAGAGCCTTTTCAAAGGAAAAAGCCAAAAAAACTAAAAAACACATGGAAAAATACTCACTGTCCTGGCCATAAAGGAAGTGCAAATCAAAACCACATTAAGATTCCACTTCACTCCTCTTAGAATAGCTACCATGAAGAACACAAAGAACAAATGTTGGTGAAGATGTGGGAAAAAGGAACCCACCTACAGCTGGTGGGAATGTAAGCTAGTACAACCACTATGGAAAACAGTATGGAGGCTTCTTAAAAAACTAAAATTAGATCTGCCATATGACTCAGCAAAACCTCTACTAGGGATATATCCATAGGAATGTGAGTCAGTTTACAACAAAGGCACCTGTACACCCCAGTTTATTGCAACACTATTCACAATAGCTAAGCTATGGAAACAGCCAAGATGCTCCACTACTGAGGAATGGATTAAGAAAATGTGGTCTTTATATGCAAATGGAATTTCACTTAGCCGCAAAGAAGAATGAAATTTTGTCATTTGAATGTAAATGGATGGAACTGTAGAACGTCATCTTAAATGAAGTTAAGGAGACTCAGAAGGTCAAAAGCCACATGTTCTCTCTCAGATGTGGACTACAGACCTAATACAAATGCAGCAATATTTTGAAACACTGTTCCCACAAAGGGGAAGTCATGCACAGAAGGAGTAGGGTAAAAGAAGGAAATAAAGAACATGGATATGGGTGATATATTCTCTGTACAAAAGTGAATCTAGAAATCTTAAACTGGCTGAAACCACCAGAAGAAAGGGACTAAGATAGAACAAAGAAATATAGAGGAGATGAGCCAATAGGGGTTGTAATACATATGTACATGGAAATATCACAACGGAACTCCCTGTGTATCTATGTCATGCTTTTCTTTTTATCTTTTGTCTTTTTTCTTCTTAAAGAACTTTTGTAAATGCCACAATGTACTCAGACCCAGCACAACAATATGGGAAAAAATAAAAATAAAAATAAAAATTATAGAATTATTATCACAATAATCTCATGGACATCAAAAGAATGCTAAATGAGTATTAAAATCAATTCACTGTTAAGGCATTTCATAACTTAGATGAAGTGGACTATTTCCTTAAATTTAAAAAGTTACTAAGAGCACAGAAGGATAAATAATTAGAATAATCATATATCTATTAAAACTTTTTATCCAATAATCATTAACCATCTCCACTATATAATGCTAAAGTAAGATGATTTTCTGATGTTTCTATCAAACACTCTTTCCCATAATCTTTTCCAAAAAACAGGAACAGAAGTAGCACTTTATCTCTCTTTCTTTGGAATGAATTTCCCCTTTACACCAAATAAAATAAATACATTTCAAGAAAAGAAAAGTACAGATTAATATCTCTCTTGAACCTATATGCTAAATTCCTTACAAAATACAAATTTCAGAAGCAGTAAAAATGTGTTACATCAAAATATGTGATTTATTTCAAGAATACAAGGTGCTTTAAAATTAATTAGTGAAGAAATATATCTTATCATTCAAACATGCCAAAGAATATGCAAAAAACAATTATATCAGTAGGTCCTGAAAAATCATTGAACACAATTAGACAGCTATTATGATAAAGCACAAAAAGTGAAAGAAAAAGAGAACATCCTTAACCTAATAAAGATAGCAAAAAAATACAACTAACACCATTTTTAATTATGAGGAACTTATACATTCACTGAAACAACAGAAAAAGGCCAGGATATCTTTTCCCATAATTGAAATTTAGCATGGAATTACAAGTCCTAAGTAGTTTCATAAGAGAAGAAAAATGTACAAAAAGTAAGACAGAAAACAGTTTTCATTCATAGATAACTTGGCTGTCTATGTAGAAAATCCCAAACCACCCATACAAAAATTCTTGAAAAATAATGGTAATAGCAAGAACAAAGGATGCAAGCTTATATCTATCTATCTATCTATCTATCTATCTATCTATCTATCTATGTTTTTACACTCACATGCCAGCAATGAGGAACTGGAATTTGAAATCAAAAATCAATATTATTTATAACTCCACATACATGTTACTTAGATATCAATACTGAAATATCCAATAAAATCTATATTTGGAAATCTGCAAAACACTAATGAAATAAATCAATGGGCCTAATTAATGGAGAAAATTTTCATGTTTATAAATCAGAGGATTCCATATTACTGATGTCAATTTTCCCAACGTGACTTATAAATTAAATAAAAACTCAACAACACTGAAAACTATGCTGTATATATTAAAATTTTATTTGAAATGCAAAATACCTGTAACATTTTATTTTATTTTTTAAAGACAATATTTTTATTAATAATTAAATACATGGAAATTAAATGATTTTATAAAATCTATTTAGAGATGAAAAAAAATTAAATGTTGCTAATGTCCAGGATATTCAAGAATGTGAGTCAGTCAGCATTATTTTTAAAACATTTTTTTTATTATTATTGTACTGGAGGTACTTTGTGACACAACAGTTCTTACAATATGTCATATTTGAACTCAACCCCTCCATTATTCTCCTTTGATCCTCTCTCCCTGTTCCAGGAAAAGTTTCAACAGTTCTCAGTTTTTTATTTTCATACATGACTACATGATATTTACACCATATTCACCCTCCTACACTCTTTGCTGATATCTTCCATCCTCCCACTGGTGCCATCCCCAAACAGGACCTGTTTTACCTTCTTGTTCTCCTTTTTTTTTTAAAAAGATTTTTGTTTGTATAAAAATAAATTCTGAGGACAAACTACCTAAATTCAGGACTTACTCTAATACCTACAATAATGGCAGTGTGGTACTGGGAAAGTGAGACACAGAGAACAGAGTAGAGAGCACACAGAAATTGACACACAAATAAAATCAACTGATCTTTGACAGAAATATGAAACAATTTGTTTTTTCAGGGTCACAGTAGCCATTGGATGTCCACAGGTGAACTTATAAAAAAATTTTATTTGATACAAAAATTATATCAAAATGGATTGATTGTAGCCTGTTTTGGTTTGACTTTGTCTCCTCAAAAGCATGTGTTGCAGACTTGATCTACAGTGCAATAATGTGTAGAGATGGGGCCTAACATGAGTTAGTGAGTCCATAAGGACAGCGTGAATGGCTTCAAGCCATTTTCATGAGAGTGGGCTTATTTTACCAGCGTTAATTTGACCCCATTTTATATGTTCTCTCTCTCTTGCCCTTCTATCTTCTGCCTCAAGAAAACCCTTGGAAATGCTGTCCCTGGATTTCAGACTCCCCATCCCTCTAGTACTATGAGAGAAGGAATTTCTGTTCATTATAAATTTCACAGTTTGTGGTATTCTGTTATAGCAGCATAAAATTGAGTAAGACATACCTCTATATGCAATATTAAAAATTATACTACATCCACAAGAAAACATATAATGGATTCCAAATACATGAACATGGATGTGTTGATGAGATTTTAGCACAACATCAAAGAATGATCATGAAAATTTTAAAAATTAGGGGTTTTTTTGAAAAAAACAGACTTCTCTGAGAAATACTCGAAGGTAATAAGATTAAAAAAATGGCCGATTGAGTATATTTGCAAGAAACCAAATTTTTCAAAGAAATCTGAAGCATCAATGATGAAAAAAATATTTCTAATTGAAGATAGTAAAAATTTCTCAAGAGGTACTTCACCAAAGTAGATATTCGAGGTCAAACAAGCTTATAAAAATAAACATATTAAGATATACTTATCATTATAAGTTCCTGGAAAAATGCAAAGAAGAAATTACTATACACTGAAATACTGGAGAATCTAAATAAAAGAAAGATTGTTATAAATAGGTAAACTTCAAATTTTCAAATTAAATATTGAAGAGTAAATAGGACACTAAAATTATCTAAAATTATGCTAGGTTCAATGAGAACAGAATTTCTCCTTTTTCTTCTTCTTCATCTTCTTTCTTCTTTTTCCAATTTCATTTTCTTCATCTCTCTCTATACATATGCATTGCTTGTGTACATGAAATCACATGACAATGTAAACAAAATATTCTATTACAATGCAAATTAATAACCTCAGAAAATGTGTTCTATATAATATGAGTTCAAATATCCTCAACTGTCCCCAAATTATCTTTTGCTGCTATTTCTTTAAAGTCAGGATCCAATCACAGCTCTTGAATTAATTTGTCATAATCTTTTTGCCCATTTTATCCATAATTGTCTATATATTTTGCTTTGTATGTACTAACATATTAGAGTACATTGTACAATATGGATATGTGATATTTCCTTCAGATTTGACTCAGCTTACACATTTTTAGTAAGAACATTTTATATATATGTATATATGATGGTACGCAAGTTTTATTTCTCTTACCATCTGTATCTTATTGTGTCATACCAGGACACAAATTTCAGGTATGATAATTTTGTTAAATCTAGACATTATAAAGGCACCTTTTCCCTTTTATAATAAATCAAAAGGAATTAGTAAGTTGGTACTTTTTAAGACATTATGAATATTCACCCAGCAACGACCTTTCCCCAAATAGTTCTTGCTCATGTTGTTATTTTTTGCTTGAATTAGATCATTGTGGGTTGTAAAATTTTGATTATTTTTTAGTTGGTTTATATTTTCTTTGTTGTTGTTTTGGGGATTTTGACAGTATTAGAGATTGAACCCAGGACTTTTTGCATGTTAGGGAAGCACTCTTACTGCACTGAAAATGATAACTATTCTCTATATCCCTACTTCTAGCTGTCATTTTTCTATAAAAGTAATTTTATGTTATCTTCTGCTTTGAAAGTTATTTGTGACTTATTAAGACTGATAACCAGAATATATAGGGAACTCAAAAAACTAAACTCTCCCAAAATTAATGAACCAATAAAGAAATGGGCAAGTGGACTAAACAGAACTTTCTCAAAAGAAGAAATTCAATTGGCCAAAAAACACAAGAAAAAATGCTCACTATCTCTAGCAATAAAGGAAATTCAAAATAAAACCACAGTAAGATTCCACCTCACCCTTGTTAGAACAGCCATCATTAGAAACACCACCAACAACAGGTGTTGGCAAGGATGCGGGGAAAAAGGAACCTTTTTACACTGCTGGTGGGAATGCAAACTAGTACAACCACTCTGGAAAAAAATTTGGAGGCTTCTTAAAAATCTAAACATAGATCTGCTATATGATCCAGCAATACCACTCTTGGGGATATACCCAAAGGAAAGTGACACAGGTTATTCCAAAGGCACATGCACACCCATGTTTATTGCAGCACTATTCACAATAGCTAAGTTATGGAAACAGCCAAGATGCCCCACTACTGATAAATGGATTAAGAAAATATGGTATTTATACACAAAGGAATACTACTCAACCATGCAGAAGAATGAAATCTTATTATCATTTTGCAGGTAAATGGATGGAACTGGAGAACATGATCCTGAGCTAGGTTAGCCAGGCCCAGAAGACCAAAAATCATATGTTCTCCCTCATATTCAGACTTTAGATCAAGGGCAAACGCAACAAGGGGATTGGACTTTGATCACATGATGAGGTGAGAGCACACAAGGGAGGTATGAGAATAGGCAAGAACCACCCCCCCAAAAAAAAACCAAGATAACATTTGATGTCCTCAATGCAAAGGAACTAATGCAGAAACTTTAAAGAGACTGAGGCCGATAGGAGAAAGGGACCAGAAACTAGAGAAAAGGTTATTTTGAGAAGAATTAATTTAGAATGTAACACATATGTACAGGAAAGGAATGCGAGAAAACTCCCTGTATAACTATCTTTATCTGAACTAGCAAAAACACTTGGTCATTCCTATTATTGCTTATACTCTCTCTTCAACAAAATTAGAGATAAAGGCAAAATAGTTTCTGCCTGGTAGTGAGGGGTTGGGGGGTAGAGAGAGGGGATGGGGAGAAAGGGAGGAGGTGAGGGGAAGAGGGAAGAAATGACACAAACATTGCATGCACATATGAATAAAAGAAATTAAAAAAATCTCCGTGCAAACTCTGAATAGGCACTACCTCTCTCTCATTAAGAAGATGAAGAAAAGGAAGTCTAGGTAATTTACAAATCCTACCCCAATCTCTGTACAGATCCCATATGTCAGGTTTCAAAGTCAAGTAGTCTGATCCAAGGTTGTCCATACTCATAGTTATTACTGTGTACCGCCTCTCTGTGGCATTCTTGAGTTTGTTGCAAATACCTTGGAAATAATGACCACTGAGCAAATAATATTTTTTCTATTATTCACAAACCAGTGACACCTTAGTCCTTAGGTATTTTAATTTCTAAAATATTACATGCATTTTATATGAGATATAAATTCAAGCATTATAGTTTATGTCAGGTAGATCTATATAACTTCACACATTTTTTTGCATTTTTGAGCATTATGGAGTTTTGCATGAAAAAAATTATCACATAAATAAATCCTTAAGGTTGTATATGTATTTTGTGAAATAAAAGCCCATTTCCAAATTCTAAATTATGCATGTATAGCTCATAAAGTAAAAAATCAATATTGACATGATTTATATGATGGAACAATGGATGTCAATTGTCTTACATATGGTGTCTCATTTAAATCATACTAGATCATAAGGCAAGCTATAAACCAGGGAATTTTACAGTGATGTACATAACATAGTGAAGATGTTCGAGTGTGCACCCTCAGCAGCCATATGGAAGCTCACTAACTTATTCACTGCTTCTACTCAAGGCTCAGAACCAAAGGAACAGTTTGTAATATAACATCTTAAATTTATAATGCTCAACCCCTTGAGACATACACTCTCTGTCTGAATTCATAACATATTTTTATTGTTATTTATGATTTCCACAATCATCTACTTAGTACTACAGAGACCATAATACTATTCACAGGTTTGGAAAACTATAGGTATTTTCTGAAATAGCTTCTAACAGTCAGAATGGGCAGTTTTAAGAAGGCAGAAAGAAACCACATTGTCATTTCATCTGCTACTTTTAAGTATGGGAAACACAGGCACAGAGAAGGCACTCAAAGTCTGTCTTTAGAGATAGTACAAGTTTGGAGAGAGGTCAGGACACTGTTCATGTTGAATTCAGGCCTTGGCATTATTTTTCAGCCCTCAAGCTGTGGATGTGTTTACATTTTTCAAACCAGAAAAGCCACAAATCTTTTTGCATACATTTGTGTAAATGAATATTATATTAAATGATCACTTAAATGACTTCAAGTGAAGCTGCCAGCTTCACTTGCATAATGAATGGATATAAACAGGGGGCTTTACTGAAAAGCAGCAGGAATCGCTGACAGAGCCTCCATCTTCATGAAAGAATGAGTATAGTTATTAAAGTTCAATTATTCTACCAAATGTCATGAAAATATCATGCTCATTATTTTTAATAAACATTATTTCTGTTGAACATTTCTATCACACATTTCAGAAAGGGCCAATTTATAGTCCTTAACCTGGACTAAAAAAAGAACGATATTCTCTTCATTTGTGCCTGGCTCTTATTTCAAAATATTTTTGTTTTATTTTTTCTGAGATCATTAAAACTCTTAAGCTTAATACTAATTGTTCATGTATAGTAATAAAATTAGTGTAATCTGACTATAGCTCCATACAACAAGTTAAGAAATATTTAAGAAAGAAAAGTAGAATTTTTCATTCAAATAGTAAGATTTAAAATAAATAAAATCAACTTTTGAAAGTATTATGATGACATAATGTCAGAACTAAAGACATAAATATTTCAATGGTTTGAGTAGCTTGACAGGAATATAGTAATATCAAAAAATCAGGATATTTAAATATGATAATTCAGAAGGAAATTAATAGTATGCTAATTATTGCCCAAAAAGATGTCTAGAACAGCTGCTATTTTTTCATTAATCTTTTATAAAAACCCAATGATAAATAACTATTTTAGGGAATCAGTGAGATAATAAATATCTTATTTTTAGACTATCTTGTCATACAGCTTGAAAATAGATTTCCTATGAAAATCTAGTGGTGGCACTGGGGTTTAAACTCAGAGTTTTGCACATCCCAGGCAGCAGCACTACAACTAAAGTCACACTCCAGCCTTTTTATTTTAGATATACTTTGAACAGGATCTCACATTTCTGCCCAGGCAGGCTTGGACCAAGATTCCTACATTAATTGAATGACAGGTGTGTCCTAACATACTCAGCTTTTATTGGTTGAGATGGGGTCTGAAGAACTTTTTTGTCCAGGCTGGCATCAATTGTCCCTATCTCCACCTCTCAAATAGATAGGATTACAAGTGTAGGCCATTATGCCTGACCTGAAAAAATAATAATGTTTAATAGCAGTGTTTTGAGGCACTTGGGATCTACTGTGCAGTTGGTTTAAACATTGCAGAATTGTGCCTAGAATTCATTGCTTTTAGGACCCTCTTATGAAACATATGTCCAGGAAAAATAAAGAGCTAAGAGGCTCTGGCAGCTCCTCTGTCTTAGAGATTTAATTTTTTTTTGCTTTGTAGTTGTGCTGGGTGGGGGTACATTGTAGTATTTACATTTACAAAGATTCTTACAATGTATCAAATCTATCATTTGTTTTTTTGACAATTAGGTAATATTTAATGATATAATTTGTCAAGCAGTATGGCACATATCCAAAAGTGAGTTACTTTACTCTTTGGGAGGGTATAAAGATATTTTATGCTTTTGTGTGTTTTTTGAATCTTCACTTTTCTGGTTCTCTTCAGAAAGTTAAAGGTCATAATAAAATGTTTGGTGAAATTCTGAGAAACATATCTTGTTTTCTTGATTATAGTCATTCTGACAGAGGTGAGATGGAATATCAATATCTTTTTTATTTGCATTTCCATATAGATAAGTATGCTGAACATTTCTTCATGTATTTCTTAGTCATTTGCACTTTTTCTTTTGATAGCTGTTCAATTCATTTGCATGTTAATTGGATAGTTTACTCTTTTAACAAATATATCATATTTGAATAGTGACTCTCCAGAATTTCTGAAGAAAATAATGTGGAAGCAAATTTGGCTAGAATAAAACCCATTTCAAATGTAAAATTACTTGTATGTATCACTGAAATTCATTTGGTAATAGGTGTTAAAGACTTTTATATCTATATTAAAAAAAGAATTTTGGTGTATGTCTTTCTTGTTTTATATTGACAGTGTTTGGCTTTTATATCAACGACACTACCTTCATAAATCTGTAGGAGGTATTCTCTATACTTCTGTTCCTTTGGAGGAGATATGAAAATTTGTATTAATTTTTCTTTAAATATTGTATAGGATTTTGTAGTGCAAGAGTTGGGTCTGGAGATTTCTTTTTCAGGAGATTAAAAGTTGTTAATTCAACTTCCTTTTGGTTAGGTATGTTATTCTGTGATTTTCAAGAATTTGATCCTTTTATCTGACTCATCACATTCAATGTAGTTGTTCACTATCATTTCTTTTTTATTTTTTTAAAAACAACTATCAGCATATAATAGTTGTACAGAAGATACATTGTGATATTTACATATGTGCTTACAATATATATTAATTAAAATTACCCCTTCCATCATTCTCCCTCATCCCCTCTCCTCCCTTTAGAATGATTTCATCATTTCTTTAATAATTTTACATATCTGTGAACTGTAGTGACATATCTGATTTTATTTCCATTGTTGATATGTTTTCCTTTTTATTCTTTGTAATTCTTGATAGAGATTTATTTTATTGATATTTTCAAATAACCAGACTTTTCTTCATTGATTTTTCTGTTTTCAATTTCATTAATTTTCTGTTTATATTGTTTCCTTCCTTGTTGTTGCTTAAGAGTTATTTTTTCTTTTCCTAGGTATTGAGGTGAGATTTTAAATTATTAATTTGATACTTTTTATTTTTTCATATGTGCAAATAGTGCTGAAAGTATATAAGAGAACATAAACCCTTTCAATATTGATTATAATTTTGTATTTCAACAAACACTAATACCTGTTAATGAAAGTTTGCAGTATATGAAAATTGCAAAATGTTATTTGAATTTTATAAGTATTAAAAAACTTTAAATTTAAACTTTAAAGTATAAATTTTATATGACAAATTTTACCATGTTAATTACTGCAAACATATATATTGCTAACATATATATTGTGGCATATAAAATAAATATGTTTTGAAATAATTAGTTCCTTGTTAATAATTGTGTTTTATAGTGTTAAAAATATTAAAACATAAAAATCTTATAAAATTTTGTGATTTATGCAATGAATGCCCAGTTCAGTTAAATAACAGGACAAATATACTCAGGTCATGACTTTTTGGCAGTATGTTGAATGATATTAATTAAGTAAACATAGCATTCAGATGATGCTGTTGTTTGGATAGATGCCGTATTTATTGGAAATATAAGAGTTTTTACTGGATTGGTATCTGTGACATATGAGCTATTATTCAGTAACTATTCCATTTTTATTTATGCTCTGGATAGTTTTATTTCATAAGTACATTGAACCTGATTAAGGAATAGTAAAAATATTACCACTTTAAAATACTTAACAGTCTGATTGAGATTTTTTTAAATATATATAAACACACAAAATACCACTGCTGAGAAACAATGTCTGCAACTCTCATACATAACCACATGACAAGCTTGATTCCATAAAAATTTTTTTGAATCATGATTTAACTCTATCAGCAACGTATATCTAAATTTTGAACTTTTAAGCTAATTTTCTTAAGTATGACTATTACTTATACAAAAGTTAACTCTAGTATAGTATATTCATTTTAAAAGGAATTTATGCATTTTTCAAATACAGAGAGCAAATTCTTCAGAGCAAAAACCACTTTGAGCATGTTACATGCTCTTGAGATAAATTTATTTGATTAGTATTCAAAGCTATAATCTTAACTTACTCTATTCTAGGAAAATAAATACATGCTTACTAATATTCACACTTATATCTAGCTTTATGTATTAATGTACACCTGTAATAGTTGTATGATTGGCTTCTGATTGGACCACAGAAAGTTTTTAGCTGACATTTATTGTCATTTAAATGTATAGCTCATTATGTTTTTCAAAGTTAAGTTTTAAAACTCAGTTTATCTCTGGACTTTTGCAAGATACAGTAACATCAGTATCAATGGAAGTAGCATATAGCTTCAGTATGGTGTCTAGGCCTTTTCCTATGCCTTCTGAAAATGGGGCATAAAAAAATGGAAGTACTAGCTTTGTTAGTGGCTGAAGTCAAGCCCGTCATCAGTGACTCAATTCTTCATTAAGGTAAGTGTGTATTTAGTATAAACATAAGCTTCTATATAAGCATCCCGTACTCATCTGTGATACATTACCACGCCAGAGAGACAATGTATGTGTTGACATCTCTTGGGAAGTAAATATGAAACACACACACACCCACCAGGCAACTCTATGCTATTTTATGAAAAATAAAACTTAATAGAGAATTATGGAGGCTAATAACTATTATATATAAGAAGATAAGCAAAATACTTTCATATGGACTCAGGAAGGCTTATACGCAAGTATCTAGAGGTTTGGAGAAGCACTTAAATTAGAAGCAAGAGCAAATGCCCTTCATTTGTATGTGGTTTGGGACTGAACCCAGGGCCTTTGCAAATGCTAGGCAAGTATTTTACCACTGAGCAATAGAATTACATCCCCTGCCCCAAATTTGCCTTTTGAATATATTAGAACTACCTGAAAGTAAAGTAAATTGCATTTAAGAATTGTAATATTCCCCTTCAATTCTGATACTTGTGAATATTAATTTATGGATTTTATTAGTTGTAAACATAAATGCTTAAATTCTATTTAAAATTATTTTACATTTCCATTTTAGAAGTTTCTCTCATTTTCATTTTCATTCTGGTTATATGTAGTCTATATGGAAATCCATAAGTATATCACAGAGGAGCTATGTATTAGCAACTCAGTAATTGTATTTCCATAGTAATACACTTCTACAACCCATTCAACACAGCCAATATTAATTCATATTTTATGTTTATCATGTAGAAAAAATTAATCCTTAATTGAATTTATCCTTATAGGACACAGTCTTTTACTATGATAGCTTTGCTTCTAAATACCTCATAATGGACTTTACCTTAGAAATAGTTAATATTTTACAATGTTTTACACTGTTGTTCATCTTATAATTTTCATATAAATGAATGACAAGTTCTTTTTTTCAGCACATGTTTAAAATTTCCAAGTTAAAATGTGCTACTACTCAGAACTTTGTTGGTTGAAAAGAATTTAATCTTGTATATAAGCAGTAGCAATGCATATTCAAGATGTTTTAAATGCTTTACCATATTTGTACTTTTCCTAGTTCAGTTATGATTGCAGAATAAATATACTTCCATTTCAGTTTGTTATTTTAGAGCTATGTCTTGTGGGTAAGAAGGAAAGTAATAATTTCTTGTCACAAGAAAGCTATAATTATGTGTATTTATATTTAACCTTTGTAGATACTACTGATTAACATGTAGTTTACATTTCCATATACAACTTTTGTATAATGCTTGTAATTGGCTATGGTAATCTTTGACTTATGACCATTTTTTTAAGAAAATTAAAAAGTATTACATCAATGTTACAGTGCAAACTTCTAAGAATAAGGCTTTCTTTCAAACTAAAGTTCGAAGAAAAGACTGAAAAAATCCATCCTCAAAAGCAGATACTGAATAGGAAGAACAAAGAACATCACAGATCAAGGGAAATCAAGTTGACAAAAGAATCCGGGCAAGACAGATAAGGATCACAACATACGGTGACAAATAAAAGTAAAATCTTCCCATCAGCTAGTATTACTCTCTTACATTAGAAGCAAGTAGATCACACTGTCAAGAAGAGATTTCCATTACTTCCTAAAGAACAATTCTTTTCTTCCCATCGTCTATCATTATCCTGTGATGATTACGCATTATTAACAAAAACAATGTATAGACTCTAGAAAAGGAATTTTGCCACACTAACATGGTGATACACAGGCACAAGTGTATGTTGAACTTAGGCAAACACAAATGCTTTTAACCCTCTACAAATTACTTTAGAATTTTTTTCCACTTTTCCATTGCATCTAATTAAGTAAATAAAAAGAGAAAATACTAGCCTTACAGGGATATGATCAGGATTCTTTTTCTTGTCGATATGCATGTTAGTCTGCTTTCCATTACTGTAACAAGTACCTGAGCTAATCCAATTTAAGAAGAGGACGGGGTTATTTTGACTCACAGTTTTGGAAGTTTCAGTCCATGACCAATTGATCACATTGATTTGAGCCATGATGAGAGCATTGTAACAGATGATACTCACTCACTTCTTGTCCAAGTGTTAAAGAGACAATGAAAGAGACTGGTATTCCACAATCCCTTTTGAGCTGAATGACCTAAAATTCCCACTAGGACTCACCTCTCTAAAAGTTCCTACCCCACCCAATAGTGCAGAGTGAAGGACAAATCCTTTAACACAAGGACCTTTGGGCAACTATCCAGATATACACTATTGCAATGTTAAAGGCTATTGACAAGATTATCATTTAGAAGTGCAAAATAGTTTATTTGAAGTTTTATTCTAAACTTGAAGTTTTGTCATGTGATTTACTTCTGAATACCCAATTTCAATTCATATTTTTAAAAATATGTAATGTAAGAGGGAAAACAGAACATTCTGTACTTTAGTGCATCATACTATCATCAAACATCATAAGACATTTATAATAAACATAAATCTGTATTCTGTATATCCACATGTTCACATTTTGTATTTATATCATATTCAATCATCATCTTCATTATTTATAGTTTCTAGGGGTATTTTTGACAAAAATAACCTGTTTTTTATTCATTTTCCTTTTATTTTGTCAGTTTTACATTTACTTACATGTGTATACATTGTTTGTGCCACCTCCCCTCTACCCCCCACTCCCCTAACCCCCTACTTCTGGGCAGAACCTGTTCTGCCCTCTTCTTCTCCGATTTTGTTGAAGAGAAAACTTAAGAGATAAAGTTTGCTGGTTTGGGATAAAGATAGCTACACAGAGAGATTCCTAGTGTTGCTTCCATGTACTTGTGTATTGCAAGCCACATTGGTTTATTTCTACCAGAACTCTTTTCTACTTCTTGGTCCATCTCATCCCTGTTAGAATGGCTGTCATCAAGAACACTACCAACAACAAATACTGGCATGGATGTGGGGAGAAAAGGAACCCTCATACACGGCTAGTGGGAATGTAAGTTAGCATAGCCACTATGGAAAACATTATGGATGCTCCTTAAAAAACTAAACATAGTTTAGTTAGTGCCATGTGATCCAGCAATATCACTCCTAAGAATATACTCAAAGGATTGCTACTCTAGTTATAACAAAAGCACCTGCACACCCATGTTTATTGCAGCACTATTTACAATAGCCAAGCTATGGAAACAGCTAAGATGCCCCAAAATTTTTGGATCACAAAAATGTGGTATTAATATATAATGGAATTTTACTCAGCCACAAAGAAGAATGAAATTTTATTATTTGTAAGTAAATGGATGAACTAGAGAACATCATCTAAAGTGAAGTTAGGCAGGCTAAGAAGCACAAAAATTGTACATCCTCCCAAATTTTGTTTTGTATTCAAATAGTTGCACATTCCCAAATTTATATGATTCAAAATAAATTTACCTTTATTAGTATTACCAATAATTCTATAAGATAATGATACAAAGATTGATTTGGTTGAAGCAGCAAGCCTCATTTGCTAATGCATCTCACCAATGAAGGTTTTCAGGGAAGAATGGCTTTCCTATCTTGTTTGTCTACCAAGAGTCACACCTTACATTCATTACCTTGTGGAAGACCAAATACTACTAAGCTAACAGACTGCATACAGATTTTAAATTACTCCTACATGCACATATTCAAAGAAACTACATAAATTTACCTTTAAAATTAATCCTGCTTCCTTCTAATTTGCATTTTCTTACTTCTTTGTTTCACCAGCAGTTTTCATGGCACAATTAGTGTGAAAATACTCACAGTGAATATAGCAAGAACATTTATCCATTAAAGTTAGGTACTTCTTAATGAAATTCTCAGTTTGTTTCTCATGAAATATTTTGGATAAAGAAAAAAATTGATAACCCAATTTACAATATTTAATTATTTCTATACTCACTAAACATAAACCCTTAAGAACTATAAGAATATAAGCAAGTAAAAATGTGATTATTATGGTTATTAATTAAGGTTAATGGTGATATAATAGATTTTAACAGTAAGCAATATTGGAAACAATTATTTTTAATTTAAGTGTGAGATTTCTATTTCAAGTTATTTACTGAAATTAATTTTAAATAAACTATTCTGTTAATACATGTCATCCTTTTCATATATAGTGGTACTGCAATACTTTCATTAGTTAGCAAGTACAAAGTATATAACAAAAACAACTAAACAGCAACAAAAATCTGAATAGATTTGAAAGTTATAGTTAAAAGATCCAAGGCTGTGATTACTTGCACAAGACTATGCTTTTTATTAAATATATAAGAAAAATGGCTAAATTGCCAAGAAATTTAGAAAAAATAAATTAAATCTAACAATAATAAAAGAAGCAAAAACAAAACTTCCAAGAAACAAAATAATTACTTATTTCTCTACCTTCAAAAAAAAGTAAGTGATATTATTACTTCTTTAGTCTAAAAGTTATTCTTGCCTGATTATACATGGTAGAGAGTAGTACAAAAAAAATCTCTGTAGACGCCATGATAGACACATACCCTAGTGCCTCATTTGAGGGTCACTACATAGGATAATTAGAGGGACAAATCCCAGTATGGAGAAAAGTTCCACAGGGATCAAAATAAGAAACATTCTGTCCTCTTAAATACTTGAGAGACATTACATCAAACCTACCAAACCACCTTCAGAAAATAGATAAAAAGGAAATATTTTCAAGTTGTCATATAAGGTCAGCATAACTCTAATGTGACAACCATTATAGTATTATAAGTAAATAAAAAATGCAGAGTAAGATTCTTCATGAACAAGGAACAAATCTTTAATCAAAATGTTAGCAAGGAAAATCCATCAATATTTTTAAAAGACAAAACAGCATAGTCATTTAAAGTTTATCTGAGACATGAAGCTTAATATTGAAGAAGAAGTCAACATAACTACATTTTAACAACAACAAAAACTAAACAGAAACTTTCAAGTAATGCAAAGTCCTTTTGACAATATTCAATGTTTATTTGTGGTAAAAATTCTCAAGAAACTAGGAATGTAAGATTTCTTTACCCTATGTCATCCATTTATGTAATCATGTGTTCAGTTAAGAACTACTTGGGAAAATAAAAAAAATTACAAACCATAAAAAGGACTGTGGAGAGTGGAGTAGGAGAAGCCTATGAGGACATAAGATCCAGAGCAGCTGCTTTTCTTAAGATGTTTTCTTAAGATGTCAAATAATCTGTAGGCTGAGATTCAGCACAGTCCCAGCTGCAAAAGAGAGTGAGAAGGCAAGATGCAGGTCAGCTGCTTTTCCTAAGTTGTTTAGAAGCATGAAAACAGGTTCCTGTTGTTACAATGTCACGCCCCTCTCTGAGAACCATTGCTCCACCTCCTTGTTTACCACCAGATATAAAAGACTTGCTGAGGAGGACTTGAGGCTTTTGGAGGAGAGATGATTGCTGAAGGGGTTTTTGGCTGAAGGGAAATTGCTGGAGGGACGATTACCAAAGGAAAAAGAATTGCTGAAGGAGATTTGCTGAAGGGGAATTACCAAAGGGGAATTGCTCAAAGAGTTGATAGAATTGGCTGGCAGATTGCAAGGAAACGGCTGCTGTAGATTGTCTGCAAGTCTGAGGGCCAAGACTCAAAGAAAGCTAAGGTAGAACATGGGACAGTGCAAGTCTGCATGGAGAACTTTATACATAGGCTTTAGAAAAGCTAATCTAAAGAAAAGCTGAAGAGAACATGGGATAGTGCAAGTCTGATGGGACAGTGCAAGATTTTAAAGAACTGTAAAGGAGTAAGGCCTTAAAGAAAAGATAGAGAAAAGAAGCAGAATAAAGAGAAGAGATTAATAAAGATAAGCAATAAAGCTGAGTCTCCACCCAAGTACCCAACACACCTGGCCCCAACTTTCTGTCTGTCTGTCTATCCTGTGTCCTTTCTGCATCTCCTGTCACCCTCAGTTAGGCCCAATTAGGTTCAGTAATAATAGGAGTGAGAAAAAGCTCACTCCAAAGGACAATTAACATTTAAGTTTTTAACAAGTATAATTATTTATTTTTTGGTAAATTTTTCTTTTATTGAAAAAGAGAAGTGTTCAGCCCTGAGTCATAAGTTTTTCCTGTTTTCCACTCTAAATTTTATATGATTTTCTTTTATAATTAAGTATACTGCTTATCTGAAAACATTTTATTTAGGATGAGTTAAGGGTTAAGTTTATTTTTCCTTGTGGTATGTGGTTATTCCAAAAGAGATTTGCATTCATCTCAGACTATTTTTATCATATGTTTGAATCAAAAAGAATTAACCTAGAAGGTAACATACATGCATAGGAAATCAATGTGAGTCAATGCCCTGTATAGCTATCCTTATCTCAACCAGCAAAAATACTTGTTCCTTCCTATTATAGCTTATACTCTCTCTTCAACAAAATTAGAAATAAGGGCAAAATAGTTTCTGCTGGGTATTGAGGGGGTAGGGGGAAGAGGGAGGGGGCAGAGTGGGTGGTAAGGGAGGGGGTGGGGGCGGGGGGAGAAATGACCCAAGCCTTGTATGCACATATGAATAATAAAAGAAAAAAAAATCAAATAAGTTTGTAATTTGTATACAAAGCTTTTTTTTTAGTTTTACAATTTTAATTGGAAAAAGCACTGTGATTTTGAGTATATTTGAATTTACTGACCTAGTTTAAAAGAATGCCATATTAACAGTATCAACATATGAGCATAAATATATATATATATATATCTAATATATGAGCATAATATATTTCAGCACTAATTTTGTATTTCAAGATCGCTTTCCATAATGTGTTGAAACATTACATATAGAAATAGTGAATGGACTTTAAAAATTATATGCAAAAAATGCTGACATTATTTTTGGAAAATTTATGTATGGCAAATACAAACCATTTTATAGTTTACTTCTGTAATAGATTATAGATGATAAACAACATGGTTTGCTTTTTGTTTTCTTAGTGCTATTGATGTTTGAACTCATTGCCTCACACTTCCTAGGCAGGTGCTATACCACTTCACCCACTCCATGGGCACTTAATGTTTAGTTTTAAAAATCTACCAATTATTTACTGTGGTTGATCAGAACTATTTCATCATTTTTATTTCTTTTGATATTTTAACTAAGGATTTTTTCTCTCTACTGCTCCTTCAGAGTAGTGAAATAAATGCCACCTGGGAATCAAGAACAGTTTTGAGTGCCTCACATGAATAACAACATAATTCTAGTTGTCAAAGGTGCTTTGATTAATGTACTGGAGAAAATCAACCAGGCTTCATGCTGTAAAGTTTTAGACATCTTTAAGCTGGTGCACAGGATACCATCACTCTTAATCTTATGATTTTAAATCCTCAATGGAAGCTTTATGTATTTCTTGGTGGTTCTGTGCAGAGCCAAGTGACAAAATATTTGCAGCTCACCTTCTTGCTTAACTCTCCATGTTATATTTAAGAGAAAATTAACAAACTTAAAAACATTGTGATTATCTATGTCACAAAAGAGCAAATCACAGAAAAATGTTTAAGTATCGAAGGTATCTGTGACAAATGAATACAACTGAAGAAAAATTACACATTAAGATGAGTATTAACAGAAAACTCTTAAAATTATTTCAAATTATGGAATCATCTTCTTGATTAAACATTCCAATTATTTCAAACAAGAACATAAATTAATCACTGCTTTGTTGACAAACACAATCAAGTCCCTGACTTTTGCTCAGGGTGCCGCTGCTTTTTATCACACACAACCAGTGCAACAATGCATAAATAACAGTGTCTAAATTCAAACTGGAAAATGTTCTTAATATTCAAGTATTGACAAGGATAGAGATGAAACTGGGAACTTATTTACCTAGCAGCCATTCTTAAAGTGCACTACCTGAAAATTTTTGAAATTTCTGGTGAATAAGAAACAGGAAAATAAAAACCAGTTGACAATTACTTACTACTAACTCTGTAAATGATTACTGTACATGGAAACCCATGAGAACATTCATAGCATTAATGTA